>NW_026294562.1:122351271-122358771 GCF_007827085.1 Peromyscus californicus insignis
CAGAGGGAGGGTGCCTCTGAGGGAGCGGCTCAGCAGGAGACTCGGATGCCATCGGTGGTGTGACTGGGAGGGTACAGAGCGTGGTAAAAAGAAGGGAGAGCAGAGGAAAGAGGACAGGTTCCATCCGTCTGTTTCCTGTGACTATCAGTGAACACCACAAGCAGGGAAATTTAAAAATGCTAGAGCTTTATTCAGCTCACGGTTTTGGAGCCTGGGAAGTCCAACATCCGGGGAGCCCATTTGGTGAGGGCTTTCTTGCTGGTGGACAGTCTACAGGTAGCATGAGGCATCACACAGTGAGAAATGAGCATACCCAAGAGACACTCAAGGTGGCTTTCATAACAGCCACTTCAGATTGCCACGAACCCACTAATTCAGAGTCCTCCTGACCCACCACCCCTCTGAGGGGCAACCCCTGGTCACGAGTATTGATACTTCACAGTGGGGACTAAATGTCAACATGAATTTTGGTAGGAACATTCAAGCCATAGGAGGAGGCCGGAGGAGAGGGTAAGGGGGCAGAAGCAGAAGGCTGCTAACACTACGTAGGGAGTGGCCCACAGATCTGAGTGAAGTCACTCCGTGGTTGAGGGTGACTGAGGTCGGGGCAAGGCTGCAGCTAAATATGAAGCAATGGCCAACCGAAGAGAAGACTTCATGTGAATAGGGGAAACAGAGGCAGACACTGTGACCTGCGTGGCTGCAATTGAGCAAGGGCTTTTTGCCCTCACAGATGGCTTTGGAGATGCCCATTCATACCCAGTTGAGTCCTCAAGCCCAAAGGGACTAAGAATTTTCTCCAGGTCACCCAGCAAGGGGAAGCAGACACCAGGTCCAAAGGCAGGTTCTACCATCTCCCCACCATTCCACATTGACGGGTCTTGAGTCTTCAAAACCCGGGCATCATTGTTTCCACTTTACAGGTCAGTAGAGATGTGAGGAGGTAGCACCTTGCTCAGGGACACCCAGGTGCTTAAGAAGTTGAAGAGTGAATTGTAGCTGTAGCTCAGTGGTAGAGCACTTGCTTTGCATGCATGAGGCCCTAAGTTCAATCCCCAGTACTGCCAAAAAAGAAAGGGAAGAATGTGTCTTGAGACAGGGTCTTACCACAAAGCACACGTGGATCTGGAACTCACTATGTAAACCAGGCTGGCCTCAACCTCACAGAGACCCACCTGCCTCTGTCTCTTGAGTGCTGGGATTAAAGGTGTGCATCCCCATACCCAGCCTAGTAGCTTCCTGGAATTAAAAAAAAAAAAAAAAAAGTGGGGGCAGGGAGTGTAACTCAGGGCTAGAGTTCATGCCTAGTATGCCCAAAGTTCTGGATCCATCTCCAGGACTGAAAAAAAAAAAATACCACCAAGGTTTGTGCACTGTTACATATTGACTTCCTAAGTCAGTGAATGCTTGTGGTATTCAGAAAGTTCATGCAGCAGAACCATACTCGCCATTCACAAGGTGACATGATGTTTTTAATATTAATTCATGGTGACCTATGAGTAGAAAGGCCCAGAAATGTGACCAATGAAAAAATGTCAGCTGATGACAGTGTCTTCCTTCAGCCTTGAGTTTCTGGTGCTCTGAATACACTTATTGGCTTCCCTAACCTGTCACATGTAGTCCTTCCGTGAAAGTCAATGTCAGAGGGCTCTGTTATGCTCCCTGTGATGAACCAGGCTGGCCTGTGACTCCAGGTCTGTCCCACTGATGTTCTCCGGGGCTCTTCTGTCAGCATCCTGGGCCTGGGCCGCACTATTCCGGGTCCCATAAGCACCACCTAAAGAAGAGTCCAGGTTCCAGTCTCACGGGGACGCTAGGGGACTCTGTTAGAGGTGTGGGTCAGCCAGTGAAAGAGGGCAGTTCTTAGCATGACTGTGACATCTCTGCTTCCTTATCTAACCTTAAGATGGTCATCCTGCTGAGCAGACCTCTCCCATGTCCCTGCTAGACCTGTTCTCAGAGCCTGTACTTCCGCCATCTCTTCCTCAGTCAGCGGCTGTTCTGAGGAACCTAGGGGCCTGAGGATCTAGCTAGACGCTGCAGACTTCTCTTCACTCCACTGCTCTCCAGGGGTATGAATCTCTGGTTAGGTCCTTAGCCTGCCTGAGAACTCAGTTTTCACTCCCAACATGTCTACAATATCCACCTGTGAATTGTTGCAAACTTAAAGGTACGAAGGAGAGTTTGCTCTTACTAAATATTGCCTTTTGCTGACAAGGCTCCTGTGGTGCCTGGCTGTTTTCAAACAGCACAATTCTCTGCTGAGGACTGGGACCTTGGTGCCCCATGCTGGCATAGTGAAGCCCCTGGAGTTCCCAACACACCGACCGGTGCTCAGCCTCATGTGTTACCTATGGACAAATATGGTTGTAAATCCGGTGCTGATGGAGGTACTCGGAAGGACACACCCCTGGCGTGTGGAGCGTTTGGTTTGTGTAGTGGGGACTTCCTAGGGGAAATCTAGTGAGGTGTGAAAATCACCCCACCTTTAGGGATTCATGGACACATGCAAAGACCTATGTACCTGTGTGCTCATGCCACTAATGCCTATGACTCCAGCCTCAGTGTCCAACAGTAGCAACTGGCTTAATCAAGCATGGTAGTATCCTGCTTTAAAAAAGGATGCTGGGCCTGGCAGACAGCTCAGCTGGTAAAGATGCCTGGCATCAAGCTAGATCTCCCAGACCCACATGGAAAGAAAGAACCAACTTCCACACGTCCTCTGGCCTTCACATGCCAAAACACAGGCATAAAAATAAACACAATGTAATAAAAAGTTACCCATTTTTAAAGATTTATTTGTATTACCTTTTATTATGTGTAGGAGGAGATGTATGTGCACACGGGTGCGGGTGCCTGCCAAGGCATCAGGTCCTCCTGGAGCAGGAGTTACAGGCCGCTGGGAGGCACCCAATATGTGCCCTGGGAACACAACTTGGGTGCTTTGTAAAACAGTGCATGTTTCTTAGCCCCTGGGCCATCTCTTCAGCCCTAAACATTATTTAATTAAAAGTAAATAAAATAAAAAGGAGAGTGGAAAGTGAATGTGGAGGCTGTTGACTCCAGGACTTGGGAGTCTGAGGCAGGAAGCCAGCCTTGGCTACTGAGTAAAGATGCCAAAAACAAAACAACAAAACCCAACCAAACAAGACCAACAAACAACAACAAACAGAACCAAAGCTGGACTTTAATCCCAGCATTCGGGAAGCAGGAGCAGGCAGATCTCTGAGTTCAAGGCCAGCCTGGTCTACACAGCAGTTCCAAGACAGCCGGGGCTACACAGAGAAACCCTGTCTCAAAAACAATGAAACAAAACCAAACGGAAACAAAAAACCAGGTTTGGTAGCAGAAGGCCTGTAATCCCAGCACTTAGGAGGCACAGACAAGAGGTCCACTATAAATTCGAGGCCAACACAGTGAGTTCTAGGTCAGCCAGGGCTACACAGAGAAACCCTGCCTCGACAAAATAAAAAGGCTGAGGCAGGAGGATTGCCAAGTGTTCGAAATCAGCCTCGATTACAGAGGGAGAACGTCTCAAAAAGGATGGGAGTAGCCGGACTGTGGTGGCACTCGTCTTTAATCCGAGTATTCTGGGCGGATCTCTGTGAGTTCGAGGACAGCTTGGTCTACAGAGCGAGTTACAGGACGGCCAGAGCTATGCAGAGAAACCCTGTCTTGAAAAAAACAAAACAGACAAAAAAGAGGATCAGGAGCGGTGGCGATGTGGGTAGCGATTCCAAGTCTGGGAATTCTCCGTTCTGATCTGGATGAGCGTTGAAGATCATCTTCTCGCTCTGTTCACCCAAACAAGGAAGAAAAGGCCAGGCATCGACGGGACGCGCGTAAGTTGGGGCGTTCTACACTCTTCCTTCTGCCTTTGCTCCCATCACCCGGAGCTTCCAGGGGCGCCGGGCTCGGGGCGGCCCCGCGGGCCTCTTGCCGGTTGGGTAGCGCCCAGGGCGCGTGGGCGGCACCAGGGTCAGCTGTTCCGCGTCCGCCCCGCCCAGTGCCCGGGTCCTATAAGTGTGGCCCCAGCCTCGGAGCCCTGCGTGCGGAGTGGCCGGGCGGTGCGGAGCATGGCCTGGAACACCAACCTCCGGGTGCGGCTGCCCGTCACCTGCCTGATCCTGCAGGTGGCGATGGTGGTTCTCTTCGGCGTGTTCGTGCGCTACGATATACAGGCGGATGCCCACTGGTGGTTGGAGAAGAAGCTTAAGAACATCTCCAGCAACATTGAGAACGACTTTTACTATCGCTACCCGAGTAAGTCCTATGGCCAGCAGGCTCACCTGCAGAGTCTCCGGGTGGTTCCCATTGGGCTGCCGCCCGACTGCCCTCCGCTTTAGGTCTGCCCCTGACTCTGAAGCAGGATGGAGATGGAGGGGCGATACTGCCCCACAGTCCCCAGCTGGTCCCAGAGTAGGCGCTGCACCAGGGTACTCTTCGACCTCAGCTAGTCCCTGGAGAAATAGTCAGACGTGCTCACACTGGCTGTGAAAGTCTGGTAGGGGCACTCACCTGGGAGAGGTGGGCTGTCTTTGTTATTGTTGTTTGGTTGGTTAGGGTTGTTCTTTTCTTTTTATTTAACTTTCATCTCTCCCAGCCATCAGACGCCTCCTATGTCCCTGTCCTACCTTGGTCCCCAAAAGCCAGAGTCCCACCTCCATCACCCAACCAGCAGGTGACCTGGCTCCCATACACTTCAGTAGGAAGTAGATCCGAAGTCAGCGATCTTAAGGATGGCATGATGGCCCTCCACTGTTGCTATGGAGACAGGTGTGTGGGACCACAGGTGGTATTGGGCCAGAGGTCATAACACCCACTCTCCTTTGAGTTTGGAGAAAATCCCCTGCCCTGGGATTTTCTGTATCCTATGGTTAAGAATATGGCTGTAGGGCTGGAGAGATAGCTCAACAGCTAAGAGCATTGGAGGACGGGAGTTTGATTCCTAGCACTTACGTGGTGACTCACAACCATCTATAACTCCAGTTCCAGGGAGGGAATCTGATACACTCCCCTGCCTTCTGTGGGCACCAGGCACACACATGGCACACAGGCACTCATGCAGGCAAAGCACGCATACATGTTTTTAAAAAAAGAAGAAGACGACGGCAAAGAAGGAGGAGGAGGAGGAGGAGGAGGAGGAGGAGGAGGAGAAGAAGAAGAAGAAGAAGAAGAAGAAGAAGAAGAAGAAGAAGAAGAAGATGGCCCTGAAATGACAGACATCTTTTCTGACATGGCTCTGCTGCTTTGGGGTGGGTGCTCTCAGGCAGATGCCAATCATAAAGAACCCTAACTTCCTTCTCTACTGACTAGGGGTGATGGTGGGACCCACCACACAGGAGGGGTGTGAAGCGGTGTGAAGTACTGGGAGGGTAAGCCTCACGCTATAACAAAGCCGTCAATCACAAGAGCATTAAACACAGGCACCTGAGGACTGTAGGCATCTCTGAGAGCATAAAGAGCCAGCCCAAGGTCACTCCAGGCAGCCTAACCGTGGACTGCCAGCCCAGGACTCTGCCAATGTCCTTGTGCTTTCTAAATGTCCCCTCTGTCTACCAGCAGCCAAGGACAGTTCTTCTAACAGTTGGTGCTCATGTGGTCATGGGCCATTGCTTTTCGAAGGGACCCTGAAGCTTTTCTCCAAAGGCTGCTTAGGTCAACCTCTGTTCCCTCTGCAGCTTGCATGCTCAGCAGCAGGGCACCTCCGTGTCTGGAAGTCAAGGGGCCCCACTCAGGGCTGTGTGCTTCCAAAGAGATCCTGAAGCTGTGGCTTCAGAATCCACAGTGCGAATCCACCCTTCATGTTGCCAAACCCCTTCCTCTTCTGCGTGGGGACTTGGCAGGCAAATGGGGAAGCGGGCGAGCTGAGGGTTCATCCTTGGCTTACTCCATTTCATCTCCAGCTGTCTTGTTCACACCTGGGCACCAGAGCCACCCCACAGAGAAGTGTGAGGGCAAGGCTTCCCTTTCACGGGCGCTTGCAGCTCTTTTATCTTGTCCTGGAGGTGTAGGGCATCAAGACCCCACAATGGAAGCTACAGAACCTCGTGCCCCCTAAGAAGGGATGCAGTCCTCAGTCTCCCCAACTCTATACTGTCCCTCTTCACTGGGCCACCTGTCTTCTTTCCCATCACTCCATAATTACTTATCTACAGGGTCACACAGGGATGCTGTCAGCCATAAGTGGGGAGCAAGATGTAAACCCTGACTATTCCAGTGAATTAGGATTTATGGTCGCTCTGGATAAACAAGTTGTATCTCTTCTGGTCCTCAAGGACTCCTAGATTTATTGAGAACAGAACACTGCATCCCATGACACCCAAGGCCAGTGGTACTGGTGGTCTGAGCAAGCAGTCCCTCCCTGACAATGGGAAGTCCTGGTTGCTAAAGAGAGAACGGGCAGCCGAGGGACCTCTGAAAGGGAAGCCTGGGAAGAGGGGTGAGAGGTTCAAAATGGCCTAAGAGAAGGACTCGAGAGAAAAGGGAAAGAATGCTGAGGGGGAAGGGAACCACACCAAGGATGCCCTCCTAGTTGCCCTTGTCTCTAACTCCAAGAGATCTGGAGTGGGGGGTCAGCGCTTGCCCAGAAGCAGGAAGTGGGAGGCAACTCAGTGTTCCTTGACAAGGACAGGAAGTACTGTGGTGGCAGAAGCAGATCCAGTCAAGCATGGGATCTTTCCTTGATCATCACTATCATCCCTCAAGGGGAGACGTCGCTACTCCTCCCCCCATTTCACAGATGAGAAAACAAAACCCATAAAGCAAACATGTCTCACACAGGTCACCCATTAAGAAACCAGGATCCCAGGCAGCTACTCTGGGGTCTGAGCCATCTTCCTGGGTGACTCTCCCACCCCACATCTCATCCTTTGCCTCTCCCCAGCTCCACTCTTTGAGCTTCCTAGACCGTGGTGACTGTGGTTGGGCACTAAGGAGCATGAAGCTTCCCGGCCAGGTGGGTCCCCGGGGCCTGGTTTCTGCATGACCAGGTAAATCCCACGGGCAGGGCAGGCCCCTGTGGGTCTTCTAGTTCTTGGCTTGCAGCCATCAGCACCTTGTTCAGGGTGTGCTGTGGGGGCCTCATTCCTACTCAAGGGATTTAGTGGGGCCTGCTGGGCATCTCTGGTTTCCCCAGCAGGTCAGCAACCCCAGCCACAGCCCCTCCCAGACAACAGACACAGAGCTAGCTGGGAGAGTGCCCTCATGCTCTTGGAGATCTGAAGTGCCGTGTGAGCTGCTGAATGCGAAGTCTCCTCCGAGCTGGTATAGCGGCCTTGGTGACCATGGGCTGTGGCTGCAGAAGCTGGGCCAAGGAGCGCCACCAGGTCCTGACCCCAGAAGCTTTCTGGAGACACCAAGGGAGATCAAGACATGTGTTAGGAAAGGGCCTGAAGTAGAGGATGTCCAGATTTCCCACAACTAAGGGCCCGTCTCCTGAGGCCTGAGCCTCCAAGCTTGCCTGGTCCTCTAGGGACTTGTATCTCAGACTCGGTTTCA
>NW_026294562.1:122363771-122626271 GCF_007827085.1 Peromyscus californicus insignis
TCACCCTAGCCCTTCCCAAATCATTCTAGTTCATCCCAAAAGTTTTATCAGAAACCCAGGCTCAGAATGGAGAAGTGGCTTGCCAGGGTCACACTGAGTTAGAAGTCGGGTCAGACTTGGAAACTGAGGCAATGCTTGAGCAATAATAGATAAAGACAACTGCCCAGTTGGGTCACTTGATATGGGTACACACTCTGCCAAGAACTTTTCATACACATCTGTATTTAACCTCTGCAACATCTGTGAGGTGGCATTATAAAACGTGCTGAGCCCCAAGTCTGTTTGGTAACAGCCATCCATCCAGAAGACGGAACACCATGGCATGATTGGAGGAAGTGCATTTGGTGTGTGTGTGGGGGGGGAGGCCTGGGGGAGGGAGATAACTTCTCCCACAGCATGGTTGGAGGAAGTGCATTTGGTGTGGGGGGAGGCCTGGGGGAGGGAGATAACTTCTCCCACAGCATGGTTGGAGGAAGTGCATTTGGTGTGTGGGGGGGAGGCCAGGGGGAGGGAGATAACTTCTCCCACAGCATGGTTGGAGGAAGTGCATTTGGTGGAGGTGGTGGGGGTGTGTGGACATGAGTAGTTATGTGCGACTGTGCTCAGCCTGCCAAGGTCCTGCTGACTCATATTAGCAGTGACTCTTCTCCCTGAGGAAAGGGTTACAGTGGAGAGAGCAAGGCTACATGACCTCAGATGATCTGTGCTCGAGACTCTGGGCCCTGAGTAAAACTCATAGCTTAGCCTCAAATCCAAATGCCCAGGGCCTGTGGAAGAAACTCATTGATAAAGCACATGAGTGAAGGCCCTGTAGTCCACAACCAGGAGGGGCGGGGGAGATAAACACATCAAAAGCTTAGCTGCCCACCCATGTGGACCAGCAGTGTGCCATCCGGAGGGAGGGTGGAACAAGAAAACTGTCACCTCCCAAGGGTGCTCTCAGTCCTCTTCTTGACCCTATAACCCAAGGGTCTAATGTGGGGACCCACCTCTAGTCCCCTGGCTCCCCCCAGAGAACCTTAAGGTGAGAGTAGTGCCTATTTGTACCAATCAAGAGGCCTCTTCTTACTGCCAGCCAGCTGTAGTCTGGTTGCAGGGAAGAGGCGGGCAGGGATAAGGGGAAGAGGGAGCCAGGGCTCCTGGTTCTGGCACTGACTGAGCTGTCCTAGGCTGTGCTGGCCTGTCAGACTCAAAGTCATGGTGGACCTTCTCTAGACAGCAGAGCCCTTCAACTGCGCTCTCCCGGCAGGCTTCCAGGACGTGCACGCCATGGTCTTCGTGGGCTTCGGCTTCCTCATGACCTTCCTGCAGCGTTACGGGTTCAGCGCCGTGGGCTTCAACTTCCTGCTGGCAGCTTTCGGCATCCAGTGGGCGCTGCTCATGCAGGGCTGGTTCCGCTTCTACGAAGGAGGCCACATTATCCTGAGCGTCAAGAAGTGAGTCCCCGAGAGTTCGAGGGGCGGGCGGGCGGGATGGGCTGGCCAGGGTCCGGGCGGGGGAGGGCCGTCCTGCAGGGGTGGGGTGCGCCCTGGGCGGGGAGGGGGCGCAGGTAGACTGAGCGGTGATCTCTAGCGGGTCTTGGCTGGGGGTGGATCCTGGGGGAGGAGGGTGGAGAGGGCGTGGCACAGGAGTCCCGGCAGGGTCTGGATTGGGGCGGGTCCTGTGGGGATAGGGAGGACCTGGCGGGTGGGTGGGTGAGCAAAACTGGGAAAGGCTCAGAAGGCCTGGCAGGGATGGTGGTGCGGGTGCAGTGAGGGAGAGGCGGTGAGGCTGGGGCATGAGAGGGAGTGGGCAGGGACAGGAAGAAGAGTGATGGTGAGGGTGGGCTCTGAGGTTTTGGGATGCGGCGGCTCTTCCTTCAGGACACCTTGGTTCGGTGATGGACACCCGCAGTTGTGGTCCCCACACATTGTTTTCTCATCGCTACTCTCCAGGTGAAGGTTGTAATGTTAGTCAGGTACTGCGGGAGGGTCTCTCTCCCCGTGGTGGAGGACAGTCTTTTCTCAAGAAGTGGAAGGAAGGACCCAAGCCCTCATTCGTGACACACTGAAATTACAACCCCAGGGACCCAGGAGGGAGGGAGGGCCAGATGCCTGAGCTAGCCTCAGAAGGCTCCTTGCTGGGAGGACATTGAAATAGGGAACTCCCCCAAATGGAGTCCCTTTCTCCTTGCGCCCCACCTCTTCTGGGCAGAATGAGCATTGAGAAGAGCTGGAAGGCTGGTGTGAGTGTGCGCCCGGGCTCCCAGGTGAAGCCTTCTGGATTGGCCTCGCAGAGTGGGGCACCAGCCCCTTCTCCCACCTGCAGCCTTCTAAGTGACTTCTGTGACGAGTGTCACCAGCCCTTTCCCACCCGGTACCGCACTTTCCTCCATAGTGAAGTGGCCTTCTCTGAGCCTCCCCAACCCACCACAGCACCAATAACATAACAGATCCCCCGCAAACCAACTCGTCAAAAACCAACAAGCAAAACCGTTCTCTCACACCTTGGCCTCTGGACTTGCAGCTGTGGACTTCATGGACCCAAACGGTGGGGGACAGCTCCCGGTTTGCACCCACTTTCAGGTTACGGCGTGTCCTTCACGGAGTCAGTTCAGATGGCCTTCTAGCTGTGCAAACATTAAGAGGCGTTTGGCTAAAGCGGGGGAAAGTTCTTATTTCAGAAAGTGGCCAGTGGCGCTGGGAACTCGTTAGTCTGCTCATCAAGCCCACAGAAAGAGTGCAGGAGCAAATGGATCTAAAACCACACGCAAAGGGCAAGTCTCTGCTGCATTGGTCACTTCTCTGTTGCCGCGATAAAACACCATGACCAAAGGCAACCTGTAGAAGGAAGGGCTTATTTATTAGGGCTTTAGACCCAGGAGTCTACCATGACCGGAAGGCTTGGCAACAGGATCAGGAAGCTGGGAGGATGGCATGATCAACTGCAAGCCGGGGAAATAGGGTGGAGACTAAATACTCCCAAAGCCTGCCCCCAAGTGACGCAGTTCCTCCATCAGGCCACGCCTCCTGATTTCCCCAAACAGCTCCATCAACTGGGAACCTACAGTTCAAGTGACTGGGGTCCATTTCTCACTCAAACCACCAGACCTGCTGCTACAGGTAGAGTACCAGCCAAGCGTCATCAGCCAGACGCTTGAAAATGAAACGTGTAAAAGATCAGCCACTCAAGCCAGTTAGTGACACACAAAAGAAACGGGACAGACGGTGACAAGCCTATCTCCCCCAAGTTCAAAATGCACAAGATATCCTCAGTACCATCGGCCCGAAGTATGGATGCGCCCGTTATATATCTAATTAGCCACTACGGAAGAAAACTATGACACAAGAGGAAAAAATTTTTTTTTCTCGAAAGAGTGGTTACAAACTCTGAGTTAGCAAGTTTGAGCTGAGCTACTTACTCAGCAAGCTGGTCACTTGATAAAGAGAGTCTGGGCAAACTGGCTTTTGGGGATTTGGATTCCAGCTACTGGCCAGGAGCCAATGTCGGGAGTCCAAGCCTGGGGTGAGCCTGTTGTCCCCAGAACTGGCCTGTGCGTCTAGAGGTGTGGGTACGCTTCTGACATCTGCTCTGGCTGTGCTCATCCGCCACGCTGGGGCAGTTCTCCTCTGTGAGCTCTGCTCAGGCCTCCCTGAGCCCCTTAAAATGTGGTACCCAGATCCACCTCCCAGATATCGATGAGCAGAAGCCCAGCTTTTCTGTTCTTCCTCTTTCTCCCTCCTAAAGAGCACCTCCATCAGATGGCTCTTTGGCGTGCGGCTGGAGAACTTTGGGCAAGTCGCTGGGCCTCCCTGAGCCTTCATATCAGAGCTGTGAACTGTTGGTGATGAGAAGTACCCACCTTTTGTAGTCGGGGGGGGGGGGGGGGATGGTTCAAGAGGGCATGTGACTAGCACTCAGTCGCCCAGCACCCTTTCAGCCAGACCCTGCAGACACAGCACTGAACAAGGTTAGCAGTGGAGGAGACATTCTGTAAATGTCCTCTGAGAGGTGCCCTCATTCCACAGATGGGCCCTCAATTAGATTGTTTCACCCTGATCCGTGTTTTACATACACCCTTGAACATGAGGAGGATCTGCTCTATATTCGACAGCCTTGAGGAAGCAATCCTTTTTCCCTCCACCCACCCTACTGGCAGCTGTCATGGTCTCAGGTGCCACACTGGAAGTCTGCTTGAGAATGCAGGGTAGCCTTGCTGCTGGCAGGGTGGTGGGCAGAAGCAGGGTCTCCGGCGGGTGTGGGCATGGTGTGGCTGCAGTAGATGTCCACTTCTCCTCAATCCCTTTGCTGGGGCGGCTGGGCTGTGCACTTCAGAACTGAGGAGAGACTGTGTGCCTCCTTTTGCCCCATCCTTTCTTTGGGCCTTCCTGCCCCCTCCTTATGCCCAGTACTACTCTAGATCTTTACCTCCTGTGGGAAGGCCCCTCTCTCTCTTCTGTGGACACTGACCCTTCCTTGTGGGTAAAGTGGCAGGAAGAACCCAGTAGCCAAACCCCAGAAGGCCATGGCAGTGGTAGGGACGGGTGAGTGTGTAGTGAGCACTCAGGGTCTGGAGCAGAGGCCACATTGGAGAGACTGAGGAAGACTTTTGGCAAACAGAAGCAATAAGAGGAGGTTCTGGGAAGGCAAGCAGAAAACGGGGCAGGGTTGTGCCCTAAGTACGGGGGTTGCTCAACAACAATGGCTAGACCACTCAGTTCCCTGAGCATAAGCTGCCCACAAGGCATGGGGCTGCCAGGGGAAGGCATGGCTCACACTGCGACTCCAGAACTTGCCTGGTGCCTCAGTGTGGAGGAGGATATTATTTGACTACCTTATGCATTTCTGAGCCTCTCCTACATCTGAGCCCAGCCTGGAACACTCCCTACCCGGGGGGGGGGGGGGGGGGGGGGGGGAGTTTAGGTCACTCTAAGCTCCAGCCAATCCCTGTGCCATTCCTTTTTAGTACTCAACCACCATCTCTCTCATCTCTGACTCATGTCCAAGCTTGACTCTGTTCTCCTCTAAGCCAGGCCAGTCTCCACCAGAAGCCAGAGTAGGCTTTTCACCACATATACTATGCATACATGGCCCTAACTGTGATGAGCCCATTATCACCGAGAGGCTCACAAAGAGTAAACCACCAGCCTCAGTCCAGAGGACCAAAGGTTTGCCATGTCACTTCTGGTTTGTAGCTGCAGCTCTTCACTGGTCTGTCTCTCTATAGCATCATCGAAGCTGACTTCTGTGTGGCATCTACCTGTGTGGCCTTTGGGGCAGTTCTAGGCAAGATCAGCCCAGTCCAACTGCTTATCATGACCTTCTTCCAAGTGACCCTCTTCACAGTGAATGAGTATATCCTCCTGAACCTGATAGAGGTGAGCAAAGCTTAGGAGGGGGAGGGAGACATTGGGGGAGAGAAAGAGGGGTAAAGAAAGAGAGGTCTGTGGATATGTGCAACCTGCCAAGCCATTCAGCTTCCTGCATCCCAGTTTCTTCATCTACAAATTAGGAATCACGACGCCTCCCTAGCGAAATCATTGTCTACCTAACACATCTGGGCAGAGCAGGCCTTCTCTGAATTTGGGTTAGTTTTTCTACTTCCTTTCTCTTCCATCAGATGGAAAGAGTGGGACATTCCTGCACATACTTTGGCATGCATACATCCCTAGATCTTTCTCCCAAGGAAAAAACTCAATACGTTGAGGATAAATCTGCCAGGAGGGATCCCAGAGAAGTGACCCTATACAAAAGCACTGGCTGTGAATGCCACAACCCCAGGAATGCCATTCACATGGGCTGTGGCAAGAGTGCTGTGCTTTGGGTTTGGCTGATTCCATGAACTGGCTAACAGCGCCATAGACCTCTGACTCTCGGGAACCTTCCTGGTGCCTCAGTGTGGAGGAGATATCATTATGCATCACCTTATTGCCTTCTGCATTTCTGAGCCTCCGCTTCCACATTTGAACCCAGCCTGGAACACTCCCTACCCGGGGGGAGGGGTTTAGATGACTCTAAACTCCACTCAGTCCCCCGGCCATTCCTTTTTAGTACCCAACCACCGGCTCGCTCATCTCTGACTCATGCCCAGGCTTGACTCTGTTCTCCTCTAAGCCAGGCCAGTCTCCACCAGGAGCCAGAGTAGGCTTTTCACCAGACACAGAAGACCGCTCCCTCGATTAAGAGCTACCAACAGCTTTCATTTCACTTAGGATAAAATCGAACTTGACTCTACAAATTCAGGCTCCAGCCTCCCCCTCCCCGCCCCGCCCCCGCCCCGCCGCCTGAATGTTACTTCGGAGAGGCGCGGCCTGCTGTCCTCCCTGGTGTCCCTCCCCGGCACGGCTCTCACAGGGCTTCTGTCTGTTTTCTTCATAGCACTTGGGGGCCTGTTTGTATGTCTGGATGCTGTCTGCCCCAGCACCTGGCCGGTGCATCAGACGTACTCAGATTTCAGAGTCTGAGGCTCTGCTGAGCCCTGCTGAAGGCCGCAGGCAGAGGGGAGCAGGCTGCAGGGCTAGGCAACCCAGCAGAGGGCGCTACCACCAGCCTGGTAGGCCAGAGGCCTCCCCTCCACAGGCAGTCAAAGCCAGACCAGCTCACCAAGCAGAGGAGAGGACAAGAGGACAAGAGGACAGGGCCCTGGCGTTTTGTTGACTGGCCAGCCAACGTCCCTGCCTCCCTCTGCTCGATTGGCTGCTGTGGGAACTGTCTTGGGGTTCCTGTTGCTGTGATGAAACACCACGATGAAAAGCAACTCGGGAAGGAAAAGGCTCCTTTGGCTTAGACTTCTGTTTGACAGTCGTCCATTACCGAAGGAAGTCCTGGCAGGCAGCTGGAGGCAGGAACGGAAGCAGAGGCCATGGAGGAGTGCTGCCTCCTGGCTTGCTTCTCAGGGCTCGCTCAGCCTGCTTTCTTACACAGCTCAGAACCACCTATCCAAGGCTGGCCCTCCTCCATCGAGAAAGTGCCCTGCAGCCTTGCTTATAGATCAGTGGGATGGAGGTATTTTCTCAGTTGAGGGTCCCTCTTCCCAGATGACCCTAGTTTGTGTCAAATTGACAAAACAAACAAAAAACAACCACACACACACACACACACACACACACACACACACACACACACACTTAAAAAAAAAAAGGACAGTGGGACAGGGAGATAGGCTCTGTGTTCCCCAGCTGGGGTCAGAGACATGTGTGCACATGTGTGGGGTGGGGAGGACGGTGAGGAAGGAGGGGGGAAGTGTGCCAGGCCCTGACAGGCCCCTTGCACTCCAGGCAAAGGATGCAGGGGGCTCTATGACCATCCACACATTTGGCGCCTACTTTGGGCTCACAGTGACCTGGATCCTCTACCGAAAAAACCTGGAGCAGAGCAAGCAGAGACAGAGTTCTGTGTACCACTCGGACCTTTTTGCCATGATCGGTGAGAACTAACAGCTGTCATGTTGGTAAGGGCAGCCATGGTGGGCGACGTCGGCTATGTCTGTGGGGGCCACCATGGTGGGGGAGTGTTGCCATACCGGTGAGGGCTGCTGTGATTGGTCAGACCTGCTATGAATGGATCAGAACAACTCTGAGTAGTTGAAAGACTGCCGTGATGAGTGAAGGTCACCATGATGAATGGAGAGAGGAGCACCCATAACGATAAGAACCACCACTGTAGGTGGGTGAGGACCACTGTAAGTGGGTGAGGACCACTGTAAGTGGGTGAGGACCACTGTAAGTGGGTGAGGACCACTGTAAGTGAGTGAGGATCACTGTAAGTGAGTGAGGACCACAGTAAGTGAGTGAGGATCACTGTAAGTGAGTGAGGATCACTGTAAGTGGGTGAGGACCACTGTAAGTGGGTGAGGACCACTGTAAGTGAGTGAGGACCACTGTAAGTGAGTGAGGACCTCTGTAAGTGAGTGAGGACCACTGTAAGTGGGTGAGGACCACTGTAAGTGGGTGAGGACCACTGTAAGTGAGTGAGGATCACTGTAAGTGAGTGAGGACCACTGTAAGTGGGTGAGGACCACTGTAAGTGGGTGAGGACCACTGTAAGTGAGTGAGGATCACTGTAAGTGAGTGAGGATCACTGTAAGTGAGTGAGGATCACTGTAAGTGAGTGAGGACCACTGTAAGTGGGTGAGGATCACTGTAAGTGGGTGAGGATCACTGTAAGTGAGTGAGGACCACTGTAAGTGGGTGAGGACCACTGTAAGTGAGTGAGGACCACTGTAAGTGGGTGAGGACCACTGTAAACGGGTGAGGACCACTGTAAGTGAATGAGGACCACTGTAAGTGGGTGAGGACCTCTGTAAGTGAGTGAGGACCACTGTAAGTGAGTGAGGACCACTGTAAGTGGGTGAGGCCCACTGTAAACGGGTGAGGACCACTGTAAGTGAGTGAGGACCACTGTAAGTGGGTGAGGCCCACTGTAAGTGAGTGAGGACCACTGTAAGTGGGTGAGGACCACTGTAAGTGGGTGAGGACCTCTGTAAGTGAGTGAGGACCACTGTAAGTGAGTGAGGACCACTGTAAGTGGGTGAGGACCACTGTAAGTGGGTGAGGCCCACTGTAAGTGAATGAGGACCACAGTAAGTGGGTGAGGATCACTGTAAGTGAGTGAGGATCACTGTAAGTGAGTGAGGACCACAGTAAGTGGGTGAGGACCACTGTAAGTGAGTGAGGACCACTGTAAGTGGGTGAGGACCACTGTAAGTGGGTTAGGACCACTGTAAGTGGGTGAGGACCACTGTAAGTGGGTGAGGCCCACTGTAAGTGAATGAGGACCACAGTAAGTGGGTGAGGACCACTGTAAACGGATGAGGACCACTGTAAGTGAGTGAGGACCACTGTAAGTGGGTGAGGCCCACTGTAAGTGAGTGAGGACCACTGTAAGTGGGTGAGGATCACTGTAAGTGAGTGAGGACCACTGTAAGTGAGTGAGGACCACTGTAAATGGGTGAGGACCACTGTAAGTGGGTAAGGACCACTGTAAGTGAGTGAGGACCACTGTAAGTGAGTGAGGACCACTGTAAACGGATGAGGACCACTGTAAGTGGGTGAGGACCACTGTAAGTGGGTGAGGACCACTGTAAGTGAGTGAGGACCACTGTAAGTGAGTGAGGACCACTGTAAGTGGGTGAGGCCCACTGTAAGTGAGTGAGGACCACTGTAAGTGGGTGAGGATCACTGTAAGTGAGTGAGGACCACTGTAAGTGAGTGAGGACCACTGTAAGTGAGTGAGGACCACTGTAAGTGGGTGAGGACCACTGTAAGTGGGTAAGGACCACTGTAAGTGAGTGAGGACCACTGTAAGTGGGTGAGGATCACTGTAAGTGAGTGAGGACCACTGTAAGTGGGTGAGGACCACTGTAAGTGGGTGAGGACCACTGTAAGTGAGTGAGGACCACTGTAAGTGGGTGAGGACCACTGTAAGTGGGTGAGGACCACTGTAAACGGGTGAGGACCACTGTAAGTGGGTGAGGACCACTGTAAGTGGGTGAGGACCACTGTAAGTGAGTGAGGACCACTGTAAGTGGGTGAGGACCACTGTAAACGGGTGAGGACCACTGTAAGTGGGTGAGGATCACTGTAAGTGAGTGAGGACCACTGTAAGTGGGTGAGGCCCACTGTAAACGGGTGAGGACCACTGTAAACGGGTGAGGACCACTGTAAACGGGTGAGGACCACTGTAAGTAGGTGAGGACCACTGTAAATGGGTGAGGACCACTGTAAGTGGGTGAGGATCACTGTAAGTGGGTGACTGTAAGTGAGTGAGGACCACTGTAAGTGGGTGAGGACCACTGTAAGTGGGTGAGGACCACTGTAAGTGAGTGAGGACCACTGTAAGTGAGTGAGGACCACTGTAAGTGAGTGAGGACCACTGTAAGTGGGTGAGGACCACTGTAAGTGGGTGAGGACCACTGTAAGTGGGTGAGGATGATTACGCATGTCTGAGGGTCTGCCGCGGTGGGTGAATATTGTCATGATCACCCCTGATCTCCACATGATCAGTGGGTGACTACTACTGGTTCTTTGGAAGGAGGGGCAGAATGAAGCAGCCTGTCAGTACTTGGAGTCCTGGGTGTCCAATTCTCTCCCTTATGGAACACCCCAAGGCAGAAGGGCAACAAGAACTGGCCACTTGGTCCCCATGACATAAGATGTCTATCAGACTCAGCCCTTCCTTCCATCGTCCTGTAGACTGGGAGATGGCAGTGCCACCAGCTAATCTGTCTACAGAGGGGGAGCGACTCTCCCATATGATGCTATAAGCATGGGGGGCATGTAACCAGCCCTAGGGTTGGGGAGATAGAGAAGGCTTTGTGAAGTGGTATGGGAGGCCCAGTGGGATCTAGGTGAGTTGGGCCAGAAGAGCCTTCTAGAAGGAGCCTGAGTGGGAGTGATGCTCATAGGTTGGAAGCAGCTGGACATCTCTGGAGCTGAAAGGCAGGGCCTCTGCTTAGGCTCTGTGAGCCTGGCCTAACACCCCCTCTCCTGGCCCCTGTCCTGCATGTGTTCTGACCCAGGCACCCTCTTCCTGTGGATATACTGGCCCAGCTTCAATTCAGCCAGTTCCTCCCACGGAGACACCCAACACCGAGCAGCTCTCAATACCTACCTCTCCTTGGCGGCCAGTGTACTAACCACAGTGGCAGTGTCCAGTATCATTCACAAGAAGGGCAAGCTGGACATGGTGAGCAGGAGGGCCTCGGGGGGGGGGGGGGGGGGAGGTACCTATCTGACTGCCATGCCCTGCCTACACCTCATCATGGTAGGCAGCTTCTAGATGGGCACACCCAAACCTGGATGTTCACAGTGGGTCATCCCTGCCAAATGTCCATGGCCTCCCCACAGCCTGAGATGCTATTAGCCAGTGCTGGTTGAGTATCACATCAGGCCTGCCTAGCAGAGTTACCAGTGTGTGTGTGTGTGTGTGTGTGTGTGTGTGTGTGTGTGTGTGTGTGTGTGGTGTCTCCTCTACCAGGTCTTCATCCTCCTGACACCACTGGCCTCTTGGACTTTTTAAAGCTGTCCCAGGTCACACACTTAGAGGAGCCAGCAGCACAGGACCTGCCATAGCTGACAAAGAACATTGGTAGCAGCTGGGCATGCACAGGGGCCCACAAATACCTGGTGTAGACACAGCCTGCACTCAGATATGCCCACTGGCCCACAGGTAGACATGGAGAAAAAGGAAATATGCAGATGGGTTTTTAGGGCCCATGGATGTGTCCAGCAGCACACTGCCTCGTGGGCACAGAACATGTCCAGGCCTGCTGGGGGTTGTGGGGGGACTTGCCTGCAGAGCACACGAAGCGGCTGTACTCAGCTTGGGCCAAGGCCAACGCCCTCTACGTGCTCCTGGCTTGCTGAGGCAGACTCTGAGCTGTTCCCAGCTCCCAGCTTTGCAAGGTGTGTGAGCACAGGCCACGGCTCCAGGAAAAGAACTGAGAGCTTGCACACTTTGCGTACCCTGCCCAGGTGCACATCCAGAACGCTACGCTTGCAGGCGGGGTGGGCGTGGGCACAGCCGCGGAGATGATGCTCACGCCTTACGGCGCCCTCATCGTGGGCTTCTTCTGTGGCATCTTCTCCACCCTAGGATTCGCGTACCTATCGGTGAGGACCCTAGGGCTGGGGCTGGGGATGCTGTAGGGAGTTTATGTTCCTGAAAGTCGGGAGAGACCGAGGGGGCGAGGCTTAGGGGACACTGGGTCTGTGTTTTTGAAGGCCTCCCCATGCCCCTGCCGCAGCCGCACCCTGAGCAATGCCGCCTTCCCTCCTCCCCCTAGCCATTCCTGGAGTCCCGCCTGCGCATCCAGGACACGTGTGGCATTCACAACCTGCATGGCATCCCTGGCATCATAGGTAGCATCGTGGGTGCTGTGACAGCGGCCTACTCCTCCCCTGATGTGTACGGAGAGCCAGGGTAAATGTGGAGGAGCTGTGAGTGGGTTTTCCTCCTCCATTCTCCAGTCCTTCTTTTGTGGGAGGGACCAAGAGTGTCTTCCCCCCTCTTCATTTCCACTCGAGACCATTCACCGGCCCCTCTCCCCACCCTCAGAGCGGCCACCATGGGTTCAAGAGAGGAACAATCTGGTCGGGAAGGCGGAGGGAGGCTTAGTGTTTTAAGAGCACATCCAGGAGGTAGCGCTAATCAGTTCCCTGGCCTCTCCGGGGAGCCCTCCCTTGCTTCCTGTCTCTACCCCAGGATAGTCCACACATTTGGCTTTGGGGGCTCTAAGGCGGACGAGACCAGGAAAATGCAGGGCAGTTCCCAGATATTCGGCCTCCTTCTGACCTTGGCCATGGCCCTGGTGGGCGGCATCATTGTGGGTGAGTCAGAGCGGCTACACTAGAAAATACGGGGTCCTGGTTGGGGACTCACTAAGTGGGGGACCCAAGAACATGTCTTAAGGGTGGGCCTGGGTCTCCCCGAAATACCTGATAACTGTATTGTCTGCTGTGGGACTGGGAACGTGGAGGGGGGGGCATCCATCTGAGGGAAAGAGTTGGGGTAAGCAGAGAGTATTTTCTGACCATCGTGTCCTCCAATCTGTTTAGGACTCATTTTGAAATTGCCATTCTGGGGACAAGCTGCTGATGAAAACTGCTTTGAGGACACCATCTACTGGGAGGTAATTTCTAGAGACTTGTCTCTATATAAGAATAGCTCTACCCGCCCCTCCCCACGCCCCGACCTTGCCTTCACCTGACATCGATGTTAGGGTATAATGTCTCCTGTATATGGAAGACGTTTCCCTACCCGTCTTTCTTACCCTGGGGACCCCAAGAAGGCTGTATATACCTTTCTTTCTACACACTCTGGGGACGGAGTCACGGGAGCAGCCTGCCACGGGGCCTGACTCCGGTGTGTCAGCCAGCTGTATTCTAGTAGTAACTTCCAAAGTCTGTCCCCAGCCCTAACAGCCGCGGTGGCACCTTGTAGCTGAGGCAGGAGGATAGCCACAAGTTTGAGGCCAACCCGGGCTACAGAGTGAGGCTTTGCCTCAACAAACAGAATAGCAAAGGCAGGGGCTCTCCCTCAGCGGGTAAAGTGCTCCCGAGCTGATTGCCAGCACCACATTATTCCAGCACTCTGGAGACAGAGGCAAGAGGATCAGGAGTTCAAAGTCATCCATAGATACATAGTGAGTTTGAGGCCAGCCTGGTATGACATATACACCTCTCTCTCTCTCTCTCTCTCTCTCTCTCTCTCTCTCTCTCTCTCTCTCTCTCTCTCTCTCTCTCTCTCATCATCGTTCTCTCTCTCTCTCTCCCCCTCCCTCCCTCCCCTCCTTCCTTCTTTTTTTTTTAAAGCGAGCCACCCTCCCCAGAAGTACTAACAACTTCTGGGTGACATTGACCGGAGCCTCATCTGAGAATCTCCCTTGTTAGGCTGGTGGCTCTTTACCCTTCCTGGCATCTGAGAGTCACCTGGGGCAGCTCAGAGCTTCCGTCCAGCAGCTTGGGTCCCACTGCTCTGGTGGTGCAGGGCTCCGACGTGAGGGTATTTTTAAGCCTCCCAGGAGATTCTCATCCTGTTGAAAGAGTCAGTGTGGTGTCCAACTTCAGACTCCATAATGATCACCTTGTGAGACTGCCAGCCAGGGGGCTCATTCGGAAGGGCTGGGGAATCTATGGATGGGCAAGCTCCCAGGGGAGCCTGGTTCAGAAGTGGAATTCCGCCGTGTTCTACCACTTTCAGCCTGTCAGTGCAAAACCCAATCTGAGGTGTTCCAGGAAGTAAAATACCAGAGGACAGCAGAACTGTCTCTCATTGTCTCTCTGCCTCTCTCTCTCTCTCTCTCTCTCTCTCTCTCTCTCTCTCTCTCTCTCTCTCTCTCTCTCTCTGTGTGTGTGTGTGCCACTTGCTCACTCTCTTGCTCTCTTGTGTGCACACAAGTGTGTGTATGTATGTGTGTGGGCACACATCTGTTGGAGGTCAGAGGACAACTTGTAGGAGTCAATTCTCTCCCACCATGTAGGTCCCAGGAATTGAACTCAGGTCATCAGTTGTGACAGCAAAAGGCTTTACCCAGTGGGCCATCCTGCAAGCCCAGTACTCTTTTTCTTTAAAAACAATTTGGGCCTCCAATTGTATCAGGGTTTCTCTTCACCACAATCCACAATCCATTATTGCAGGTGTTTACATTATTCTTTCATTACGAGTGTGTGTGTGTGTGTGTGTGTGTGTGTGTGTGTGTGTGTGTGTGTGTGTGTATACTGGGGATGGAACTCAGGTCATTATCCTGGTGACAAGAGCCTGTATCCACTGAATCATCTCACCAGTTTGAATCTGCTTATTTTAAATTACAAAATTACTAGAAGCTCATTACAGAAACTTTGGAAATGGAGAAACATGTCAAGAAATATGATTACAAGGAGCTGAGGGTGTAGTTCAGTGTTAGAACACAAGTCACAAAGCTTTGGGTTCACACACACACGCACGCACGCACGCACGCACGCACACAAGCACGCGCACACTACAGAAACAAAACCAACCTTCCTTGAAGCGCCACTAACACTCTTGGGTGTGTTTCCTCTCCTCTCATTCTTTTGTCTGTGTAGAGTTTTCATACTCTCTGAGATTTGATTATCCACTTCCACTTTTCCTATCTGGCATACAGATTGCTCTGTGCTGTTAATTAAAAGCTTATTCTTAATAAACTTTTCTTTTATTGAGCATGTTTTCATCCTGTCTTTAAAGCCCACACAAACATAATTTAAGACACCACAATTAGAAACACCTGGAGAGCTGGGCGGTGGTGGCGCACGCCTTTAACCCCAGCACTTGGGAGGCAGAGGCAGGCGGATCTCTGTGAGTTTGAGGCCAGCCTGGTCTACAGAGCGAGTTCCAGGATGACAGCCAGGGCTACACAGAGAAACCCTGTCTTGAAAAACCAAAAAGAAAAAGAGAGAGATTTGAATAAAATGGACCTAAAATAGGAGTTGCCTCTATCTATCTGTCTATCTGTCTATGAACCATCTATATTCATCATCTGTCTTTCTGTGTGTCTGTGTCTGAGTGCATATCCACATGTGCCCACACAGATATATGTACCTATGCATTCAGAAAATGGCGCCAAGCTCCTCTCTCACTCTCTGCCTGGTCCTTTGAAGCAAGGTCTCTCCCTGAACTTGGAGCTCACACTTTTCACAGCTAGGCTGGAAGCCAGCAAGCCCTAGTGGGTCTCCTGTCTCCACTCCTCTTGGAACTGGGGTTACTGGCATGTGCCAGGTGCCTGGCATGTTACACGGTGCTGGGATCTGAACTCTGGTCCTCATGATTGCATGAGAAGTGCTCTGAACTGCTGAGACATCCCTCCATCCCATCCTGAATTGCTGTGACCTTTGTCATCAATGCCAAGGTCACATCTTCTCCCATATTCACATCTTCAGCCATATTCTTTCAGCATGACTAGATGAGGGGGGATCTAAATTGCTGGAAGTGAAAGCTGTCCCTGCACCCCGGGGTTGTCTTCCCGGAGGAAGGGGTGAGACAGCCGTGAGAAGGCAGGGCTGAGCTGCCTCACCCCTACTTTACTTCCCAGATCCATTTCCAGTCTTCGCATTCCCTTGCTCTGCTTTGGGATGCAGCTCTAGTTCTGACATGCCATACTGCTCATCTTTCAAAAATGGGTGCAACCTCCTGACCCCCTCATGTGCTTATAAGAAACTAGAGTGCAGTCTGAACTCTTACGCCACCCAGTGTTTGCCCAGCTATTATTCTTGTGGGGCAAGGACCCTATTTGGTTCTTGCCATGCCTCAGCACCCCGGACAGTGCCCGTCCTGACAGCGCCCATCATAAGCTGTAAAGGGGTGTTCGCGGCAGTCGATCCTCAACATGACCACAAGGTGGCACTCGCCACACAGCATTCACAGCCTTTGGTTTACCCCCAACACCATTAACTCCACTGGACATACCAGAGCCTGCCTGTGACTGGACCCTGAAAGCAGCTTCCTCTCTCCACAGATTCACGAAGAGGTGAACAGTGTTGTCTACATTCCTGAGGACCTCGCCCAGAAACATCCTGCTCCTGTGGTACACTCAATACCCTTGGTACTTCCAACACCTTCAGCATCCTTGGTTGCTCCAGTACCTCCTACACCTCCAGTATCCTTAGCAACTCCAATACCTTCAGCATCTTTAATACCCTAAGTTCCCAAGGCAGGTGAGAAGCAGGTAAGCCTTGTGGTCTTTAGGGGATGGTGGTCTGGTTCTCTCAATAGAGGTGTAGGTCTCAGAGCCAGATGCCATAGTAAAGGAGCAAAGAGCAATCATCAAGATAGGAAGGTGTGAGCTCTCCTGCCCCTGAGGTGGGATAGGCAGGCTAGACTGGAGGAACATACAGAAAGAGACCCAGGGGTATAGTTGGCTTTCTCACTGCTTGCTGCTGTGTGACTTGGAGATTGGGCTTCCGTTTCCTCATCTATGACCTGGCTTTGCTTGGTTAGATCAGGCTAGACCGTCCTTTTTCCTTCCCCTCTACAGAGCACATCATATTGATGAGGTGCTGTAATACCAACCAACCCTTGAGAAATTTCCATGAAGCAGGGTAATTTTTCCCCCTCTTGTTCATATCCGAGGCTAGCCCGGAACTAAGCATCCTCCTGCCTCAGTCAAGTGCTAGGATTACAGATGTGTACCACCACAACCAACCACCCCCAACCCCTTTTAAAGGCAGGATCTCAGATATCCCAGGCTGTCTTTGAACTCACTATGTAGCCAAGGATGACCTTGAACTCCTGATCATCCTGTCTTACCTCCCAAGTGCTGGAATAACAGGTGTGTCCCACTACACCCATTTTATACAGTGCCGGCATCAAACCCAGAGCTGTGTGCATGTTGGGTAAGCAGTCCATCTTCTTAAATTAAGGCACAGGATTCAAGCCACATGGCTAACAGGTGAGGGAACTGAGGTCTTTCAAGGCCGTTGTCATTGAGCTTATAAACATTTGCCTTCCTTGGAGACCAGAGCTTGGAAGTAGCTGGTTCTAGGGTAGGCGACAAAGGGACATGTCAGGAGAGAAGGTTTTAGAGAGGACCAAAGCCAGACTGTGGCCATTGCTGCTGGTGTCCACCTCCTCCAGAAAAAGAACAGCTCCCAGGAGGCTGCAGGAGGGACACGCCCACCTCCTGTTGTCCTCCTTTCCCTGCAGGCTTCAAAGACTGTCCCCAAGCTCTGGGAAGAGCTGGAGCGACCTACCTGGGGATGCAGGAGCAGGACAGCTGAAAGGCCTGCTGACCTGGCTCCAGCACCTCCCACACCCCCTTCATCCCAGGGGCCTTGCCTGAGAATGGAGGAGATTCCCACAAAGTGAGCTCCAAGCCAGGGTCCGCGGCAGAAGGTCTGCCCCTGCCTGGCTGGGGTCATGATGCTCAATATCCTATGGAAAATGGCTGGGGTGGGAGTGGGCTTGACCCTCCCAGGGGGGTACCACTTCATGAACTCTTCCAGCCCTGCCTGTTCCCCAACTGTATCTCCCATGTTCCCGGGGACCCCAGACCACTCTATCCTGTGTAGTAAATAAATGTTGTTGGTGTTCTTTGTAGAATGGGTGTGAATGCTCCAGTAGGGCCCCTGTGGAAGATTTAGGGTCCCAGAGAACCTGGCCTCCTGCCTGGCCCAGACCCTTGCCCAAAGGGCCACTCTCTCTACAAGAAGTTCATCGAGCCTGGGAGGCCCAGGAACCCAGACCAGACTGCATTTTCCCCCAAGCACCCCTCTTCCCTCACGTTAATGGTCCACCCTGGTGAGAAGGCCACTAACTTGCTTTGAGTACATTCCAGCGGGCGAGGGAGAGGGAGGGAGGGCTCCCCACCCTGTGGGCTTTCCTTAGCCCTCCGCTTCCTCCGCCAGCCAGACCAGCCCCACTCCTGCTGTGCAGTGGGGGAAAGTTTCCGGTCCTTAAATTCCCAGATGTGGAATGGACGGGTAGACTGGACAGACAGGCGTGCTTGCGGAGGCAGTCTGTGACTAGGTGGTAGCCTGCTGGGGTTGTGGAGGATGAACAGGAGTTACCAGAAGAGGAAGTAACAAGGGGATAGCATGGGCAAACTCACGGACAGGAATCAAGATGCCGAGCTTGCCTTTGGCTAGCAGAGAGGGGAGGGAAAAAGTGTGCGGGCTGCAGAGCAAAGAAACCCAAAGCTTTTGTGGAGCAGAGGTTCCTGGGAAGGAAGGGATAAAGAGAGGAAGCGACTGGTCTCTCCTGCCTCCGACTCGCTCTCCCCGCCTCCCTGGCAATTCACACACTCACACACACACACACACACACACACACACACACACACACACACACATACACGCGCCCACACGAACACTCAGGGCTCCGTTCCACTTTGCAGAGCAGGGGGAGGGGGGAGGAGAGAAGGAGGAAGCTGAAGTACCACCTATTCATGTTCCGCGATGTAACACCCCTTATTTTCCATGCTGGGTAAAGACAAAAACCCTTTACAACCTGTTTCTGGAACTTGTCAGCAGCTGCCAAGAGGAGCATGTTAATTAAACGTCGGCAAAGATGGAAGCCGGAGGCCCCGGCTCTAATTGGACAGTTTGCTTCACCGGCTTGAAAAACATTGTGACAAAGGAGGAGGTGCGCGGCGGCTCGGCAGGGGGACGGGGTGGCGGGGGAGGGGGCGGCGGCTTTGATTCCAGCTGATCGGCCCGGCCCCTCCCCCATGGCCGCGCGGTCCCGCCCAGCGGGTCCCTGCTGGGCCAGGGCGGGGTGCAGGGGCGGGGTGTGGGAGGGGCGCAGGTGGTGAGGTGCAGAGGCGGAGTCTGGGAGGGGACAAAAAAAATGGGGTGCAGGTGGCGGAGTGCAGGGGCGAGGTGAGGGAGGGGCGCAAGGGACGGGTTTGGGGTCTGGAGGGGCCGTGCAGATGGTGGGGTGCAGGGAGCGTGGGAAGAGATCTGCGAAGGATACAGACAGGGGCAGGGTCCGGGAGGCGGGGTGGCCTCGGAGAGGAGGGAACACGATCCTCCGGAGGGCCACACGTCGGGTCTCTCTGAACCGTCTCCCAAACTGATAAAAAGCCAATGGTGGGCCAGGCTTTGAGGAAACTGTGGTGTGGCGCTCCCCCACGATCCGCTGATCACAGGACTTGGGCACCGAGGACAGCGACCGACAGACTTCTGCCCTCGGGCAACATCAGGCTGCCTCGGAAGCTACGCCCAACCCCTTTCTCGGAGCGAGCTGGGCAGAGGTGGCCTTAACGTGATGTGAACGGGAATGAGGTCTCACAGCGCTGGGGGCTAGGGCACTGTACCAGACAATTGGACTGCAAAGGTTCCCAGGGAGCTCGCGGGTCCGCCAGGGCTGCCCTGCCCGTGTCCTATGGATGTGTTTCAGGGTTCCCTCTCCTGTGTGCACTGAGCGCTAAGCTGGGCACTATGCCGAAGCCCTCCCTTACACGCCCAGTCATTCAACTTTCCAGCCACTCCAAGAGAGTGGCTGTAGCCTTCCAAGTTTACCACTGTGGGGAAACTGAGGTCGAGAGATCATAACACCCTACTTAAGTCACTGTGGTGGGATGGGGGAGAGACGGTCTCACTATACAGTTCAGATTGGCCTGGAATTCCATATCTAGCCTGCCTCAGTCTCCCAAGTATTAGTTTCTCTCTCTCTCTCTCTCTCTCTCTCTCTCTCTCTCTCTCTCTCTCTCTCTCGAAATTTTTTCAAGACAGGATTTCTCCATGTAGTCCTGGCTGTCTTGGAATTCACTCAATAGACCAGGCTGGCCTCAAACTCAGAGATCTGCTTGCCTCTGCCTCCTGAGCTCTGGGATCAAAGGCATGTGTCACCACCGCCCGGCTAAGTAAGCGTGTTCTCAAAGACAGCCTGAGGTGAGACATGGGCCTCTGATTCTGGTGCATGCCCCTAGCCACTTGCTCCAGACAGACTCTCTGACTCCAGGCCCAGCCTTCAGTCCACCTGTTTTCAGGATGGGCTGAACTGTGTGGGGTTCCAACACGCAACCACTATTCTCATTGAGTTTCCAGGCAGGGCTTCCCCAAGGATGGTACGCCAAGGTGGAGGTCACCCTGGAGAGCCCCACACAAGCCCTATTCCTAGAGAGGGGGTACTTAGCCGCAGGAGAGAAACAGTGGGGGTAGGAGGCCAGGCGGAGGCTGGTGACAGGCAGCAGCGAGGATGGGAAAAGGCACCATTGTCACTGGGCCAAGGGAATTAAGAGCTCCCAATTGGATGTGGAGTGCCTGGACCATTGACTGCCATGAGCGGAGTTCCCAGGCGGGGGCTGGAGCAACCTGCTCTGTGTCCAGATTGCCTGCTGAGACTAATCCCCTGGGAGCCAGGCCCGGGAGCCCAGACAAAGCTACTGAGGAGACAGTCTGCCCTTGATGGGGTCCCACGGCCTGGTCCTGGGTGCTGAGGAGGCCACCTGGAGGAGGGATGGGTGGGGCGATGAGTAGTTATGCCTGAAGGAGTGCGCACAGCTGCTCTGGCCTGGGTGTAGTATGTATGTAGGGCGCTTTAAAAATAGGCAGCCTAATATATCAGTGTGTGTGTGTGTGTGTGTGTGTGTGTGTGTGTGTGTGTGTGTGTGTGTGTGTACTTGAGGGCTGATCGAGCAGGGTGCTCAAGAGCAGCCCTTCAGAGGCGGCTGGAGGGGCTCTGCAAATTGTAATCAGATTAAGGGGACCAATCACTTAGGGCTCTTGAAAAGGCCACAAGGTCCCTAATCAGCCCTGAGCGCCCCAGCCTACAAAGCCCCGGAGGAACTCTGCAGGAGCCACCCTCTGGGGGGCCAAGGGGTGGGGGCTTCTTTCTTCCCAGTCTTTGGTAATTATGTCAATTTGCTAGCCAAATTGTTTGCTCAAGTGGACAGGGGGGCATGTGCCCCATTCATGTGGTAATGTGGGAACCAGCAGGATTCCTGGCTGGGAAATAGGAGGGACTGGGACCTTTCTCCAGGGAGCAGGCAGGGCAGGGGCATGGGGTGCCCAGGCTTCTGGGGCCCTCCTCCCTGGTATAGGGCTCTTCCCTCGCGCTCCTACTGCTGACTATGGGATCCAGAGCCTACATTAAAGAATCAACTGAGCTACCTCTCCAGTGCAGGGGCCTTTATCTACCACATTCCAGAAACTTCCAGCCTAGATGGTCCTCTGGGGAGAACCGAACTAACGGGTGGGATTGACGATGGGGAGGGAGACAAGGGCCACGGAGAGAGGGTTGGACGGGAGAGGCATCCCGAGGAGACCCCCATGAAACTGGGCAGAAGCCGGCTGGCTCTCTAGTAGGGCAGGCTGAGGCCTGAGCAATTCGTGAGAGACGGGGAAGCTGGGAGATGGAGTTTTGAAGAATGAGTCCCACTTGGTGGGACCGGTGGTGTCAGGCAGATTCAGCGGTGGATGGAGACCTGGAGAAAGTTCTCACGGGTTTACTGAGCCCTTACGACTGCAGTGGTCAGTGTGCCACAGGTCCTAATTCACAACCCAGAGCACCTAGACGCAGAGAAGCTCAGTGACCTGCCTGCCCGAAGCCATACAGCTTACAAGTGAGCAGCAGGGATCTGAGTCCTCTCTGTCCCTCTGTCCCATGCCACTCCATGGATTCATTCTTCCCTTCAAACGGTAAGCAGGAACTATGTCCCTGTCCCTCAGTTGGATGGGGCACTGAGACGTCAGAGGACTGAGTTGATTCAGGTAAGGAAGGATCTCAAGCACCTTGATCACTGCTAGCACACCACCCCCTGTGGTATGTCACTCAGCGTGGGGCACATGGGACAAGCATTAGACATGGCACCTAGGGACAGCCCTCCCTATGAACAGCAGTGTCATCAGTCCAGACACACGACACACACCACCTGCTGTCTCCTGCCCTGTGGACTCCCAGAATCCCCTTCAGCACATGAGGACCCTTTCTACCTGCCCTGGATGTGACATCTCAGCATCACTGCTTGCCCCGCCCGCCACTCCAACGCCTCAAGCTTTCTCTTGCAGGGCTGTTAGGATCTGCCCTGCTAGGAGGCTGGGTACAGGGGGAGGGTTAGGTGGGAAAGAGACCTCAGGAGGGCCACCAGCCACGGCAAAGCATCCCTTACGCCTGGGGAACGGGCCAGGGTCAGTGTTTGGAACTGTACGATGGCCAGAAGTCCTGTCTTCTTAGAGCAGATCTGAATGGTGATGAAGTTACCACAGGACCTCCGCTGGGCCAGATGCTGTGAGGGCCAGAAGTTCTAACCACTAGTCTCCCCAGCCCTGGTCAGAGGAACTAAAACCCAGCAATTAGCTGGACGAACTACTCCCAACAGCCAACATGGAACATTGCTTTGTGCCAAGCTGTGCTAGGCACGCGCTGTCATTAATGTGACAGATCTTCACAACCTATGAGGTAGGGCCATTATCATACCCTTTCCACCCCACAGAGAAACGGAAGAGAGGCTGAACAAGTGTCCCAAGACCCTAAAGCTAATCGAGTGGCACACCTCCGACCTCCCTCCCGTCCCTCCTGACAAGGGGATCTGAATATTCCTGGGGGCCACACTCAAGCCAGGTCCTGAAGGACCAGTGGGGATTTTTGAGGCAAAGGATTGTGGGTGAGGGGACCAGATTCTGGGAGGCAGCAGAATATCTAGCGCAGAGATTGTGAGGCCAGAAAGAAAGACAGGAACCTCCTTCCCCAGGGGCAAATTTGGATCTTCCGGCTAGGGGGAAGAAGAGGCGATGTTCTGAGCAGTGAGCAATCACGTGATTGAGAACAGCACCCTCCACTCATTGCCATGAAGTATGTCAGGCTCAGCTCCGTCCAGTCCTAGAGATTAGCCACGCTCACTTCTCCCTCAGAAGCTTTGCTCAAGCTGCGTCCTGTGCCTAAAGCAGCGGTTCTCAGCCTGTGGATGGTGACCCCTTTGGGGTCGCATATCAGATATTTACATTACAATTCATAGCAGTAGCAAAATTACAGTTATGAAGTAGCAACGAAATGATTTTATGGCTGGGGGGTCACCGCCACGCGAGGAACTGTGTTAAAGGGTCGCAGCGTTAGGGAGGTTGAGACCCACTGGGTTAGAACGTTCTGTATGTCATGCCCCATTCCCGCTTGTCTTCTCCTTACCCTTGCCTTTTCTCCGTGCTGTTTGTCAGGTCTGTAGTGGAGTGTATCCCTCTGTGTGGCTAGCCACTTGTCAATCTCTCCGGGGGACGAGTGTTCCACCAGGACAGGTCCCTTGTCTGCTAAGGCTGAGTCTGGCATATTATGGAACTTGATCAATACTTGCTGAATGAAAGAATGACGGACGGATGGGGCGGGTGGGTGGATGGATGTAGTTCATCTGTACTGGGAGACTAAGGTCAAAGACAGCTGTCACTGTAGGGTGCTCTCCCGGGACCAACTCAGGTCATCGCCACGCCAGCTGTGAACCCAGATGACAGTGAGAGCAATAGGTGTGTTGAGTGCCTTGGACACTGTGAGGGGGTGTTTACAGGAAGTGAACCTAGGTGTGTTGAGTGCCTTGGACACTGAGGGGTGTTTACAGGAAGTGAGCCTAGGTGTGTTGAGTGGCTTGGACACTGTGAGGGGTGCTTACAGGAAGTGAGCCTAGGTGTGTTGAGTGGCTTAGACACTGTGAGGGGTGCTTACAGGAAGTGAGCCTAGGTGTGTTGAGTGGCTTGGACACTGAGGCGGTACTTACAGGATGTGAACCTACTACCTACAGCATTTCTCCTGGTTGTTGTATATTTGTTTTTCAAGACAGGGTTTCTCTGTGTAGCCCTGGCTACAGAGAGAACAGCTGGTAGGTCCATCTTTGCCTAACCTCCTTGCCTTGCTTCCTTGTACACGTAAGCATGAGTTGTTTGTCCCCGGTTTACCCCTTACCCCTTACTTGTTCCTTCAAAAGGCCAACAGAAGTAAAGCCACCATAGGTGGTATTAAGGCTGACTATAATGAAGACTCACTCAGAATCTCTTAAACAAAGATGCAGAGCCAAGGCTATGGGGTTGTATCATTTCTGAGATTCATTGCCAACTAGTAGAGAGAACCCTGGTTGTCCCACTGTACGGCCACATGGCCTCTCATTATTATAAAACTACATTTCCCAGCCTCCTCTGCAGCTCTCTTGTAATCACATGGCCAAGTTCTGGCTGATGCGAGGTAGGTACAACATGTCAGGCTTCAGGAAGGAAGCTCCTTTCCTCTTCCATGGCAGAGCAACAAGATGAAGAGTTGTTAAAGGCACTTAAACACAGTCTAAGTTGTTAAACACAGTTGTTAAAAACAAGATGGCTCAGTAGTTAAAGGCACTTGTCACACAGCCTGAGGACCTGCTTTGAACTTCAGGACCCACACAGTGGAAGGAGACCACCAGCTTCTGCAGGTTATACTCCGACTTCCACGTGTGCCTACCTACCCACAAATGCATCCAAAAGTGGTTTGGTTTTAAAGATGGAGAGCCAGGGCCCTTGATAGCTACCAGGGCTACTATTCCAATACTATTGTGTGAAAATACCCAGATTTTTACATAAGAGAAAACTGCTTTTAGTTATTTGTGACCTACTCCCTTTGCCCTCCCTGACCAGCTTCCAAGCTGATATTCTGATAAGTATACCATCTTCTGGTGGGGTCACAGGAAGAGCTTAGAAAGGGGATCGGGGGTTGGAAAGACAGCTCAACTTTGTAAGTGGTTTTGGGTCCTAGTTCCCAGATTCAAATGTCTAAGAAACAACACTCAGTGAGTCTGTCATCCTTTCTTTTCTCCGCCCTCTTTCTCTCGATTCCGCGGGTTATGGGGAAAGAGCACGCCTCTCCCCATTCCCCTGTTCAGCATTCGAAGGCATTGTGCCTTTGTGTTTCAACCTTCTCAACTCTCCTGGAGGCCTAAGCTTTGGGGAGCAGGAGTCGGGAAGGTGGGAAGGCTGCATTGCTTTGCAGGAAGCCCACCATGATGGCTGTGGGCAGAGCAGACTAGCCCCTGGACGGGGACAAAGGAAAGGGTGGGAACTGAAACCTTACTTGGACTGGACAGCACAAGTGTCGTGAGGAACTACTGCCCAGGGTGACAGATGCAGAGGCACCAAGTAAAGGAGAACCCAGGGACAGCTGGCTTCCCTAGACTGCATGTAAGGCTCGCCTGTGCCCATCTCCACACTGGGAAAAGAGGAGGTGTGTCAGGTAGACTTCAGTTCAAATGCGTCTTTTCCTATGCTTACTACTTCGATTCTGGGCGGGATCCTCACTTCCCTGAGCTTTCATAAAATGTGGAAAATGAAGTCCCCCTCAGAGTCAGCTCTGAGCTAACGTTAAAGGGACAATTAGCATATGGTAGCCGGATGATACATGTCAACAGCACTGGTGGACGTCATACTGACAGCCCACTACTATTTGTGTGCAACATCAGTATTATACGTGGAGATGGCTCAGCGGTGAAGAGGGCTTACTTCAAGCTTTTTCCAGAGGACGTGAGTTTAGTTCCCAGCACCCATGTCAGGCAGCTCCCAACTGCCTGTATCTCCAGTTCCATGGGACCCAGGACCCTCCACTGACCCCTGAAGGCACCTGTACTCAGGTGTGCGTACCCCCACATACACAAACACACATAATTAAAAATAAAGTAGATCTTAAAAGGAAAGATTACGTGTTCTATGAAGTGTTTCATAAACGTGTGTGTATACACAGATGGCCTTACAGGGTTTGTTTGCTTTTCAGTTTCTGATCATATGAAAAATCAAACCCTGTGAGTGGAGGCTATACTTTCCCCCCAAAGTAGCAATGTGCTGTTTGGAGGCTGGGCAAAGGCTGTGAGTGATGAACTCACAAGGGGAAACAGTGGATCCTTCACAGCATTGCTACACTATGATGGCCAGCAGCTTAAGTGCAGCCAATGCTTTTTATTTGGGTTTGTGGGGGTTTTCCCACATGTGTGCACATGCATGTATGTTTATATGTACTAGCCATGGTGATGGGTGTGTCTGGAGGCCAGAGGTTGGTGTTGGGATGTCTTCGCTCCATTGCTCATGTCTTCTCCTTCTTCTTCTTCTTCTTCTTCTTCTTCTTCTTCTTCTTCTTCTTCTTCTTCTTCTTCTTCTTCTTCTTCTTCTTCTCCTTCTCATTATTATTATTATTATTATTATTATTATTATTATTATTATTATTATTTGAGACAGGGTCTCTCACTGACCCTGCTATTTTGGCTCAGCTGGCTGGCCAGTGAACCTCCAGGATCCTGCTAGATCCGTCCTCAGGGCTGAGGGTACAGATGTGCATTGTTGTACCCAGATTTTCTGTGGCTTCTGGGTATCTGAACCCTGGTCCTCATGTCTGGGCAACAAGCCTTTTACAAACTTAGCCGTCTCCTAAGCCCGGAACGCACTTCATTTTTTTAACTTTATGTGTATATGGATGGTTTGCCAGCATGTGGGTCTGTGTACTACACTCATGCCTGGTGACTGCAGAGGTCAGAAAAAAAGTGTTGTGTTCCCTGGAACTGGAGCTACTCACTGTATTAGCATTGGGGATTGAACCCGGGTCCTCTGGAAGAGCAGCCAAAGCTCTAAACTGCTGGCCCCACTACCTGCACTTTTGACTCACAATATTTTCCACACACAATGGGACTATCAGGTTGCAACTCTTAAGTCAAGGAGCACACGTACATTATAACACGCATATCCACACACATCCACACGGCAGACACTTGAGACATCTCCCTCCCTGGCCCAAACCACTTCCTGGCTTTCAAGCCATTTTAAAATCCTGCCTCCTGTCTGCTTCTTGGGTAGGAACTGTGACATGCTTCTGATCACTATCATATAACAAAAGTGATGGGGTGTAGGTGATTCCACGCACGTGGTTGTGTGGTAGAACCACACAGGGCTGTGGCATGCATTTTCCTGGAGTCCTCTTTTGTACTCTTGCTGATTTGGGTAGGGCAAATGGCCATGCTGGGATCCAGCTGAGAGCAGCCTCCAGAAGGTTAGGGTGTCCGCTAAGGAAGAAGCCCTCAGTCCCCGTCAGTGCAGGGAACTGATCTGTGCCAAATGCTGCATGAACTCAGAAGTAGAACCTCCCCAAGTTGAGCTTCCAAATGAGGACTCTGTTATGCTATACGTTTTTTTAAAATCTGTATTTGATGTGTGTGGGAGGTTTGTCTACATGTGTGTCTGTGTATCACTTGGGTGCCTGGTGCCCACAGAGGCCAGAAGAGGGCGTTGGATTCCCTGGAACTGGAGTCACAAACTGTTGTGAGCTGCCACTTGGGTGCTGGGAATTGAACCTAGGTCCTTTTAAAGAGCAGCCAGTGCTTTTAATCTCCGAGCCATCTCCAGCCCCTGCTTTCCACTTTGATGGCAGACTTGCAGTGGCCCAGCTAAGCCATTTTTAGGACAGGGGCTGTGAGATAATATGTATACCTTATGTTGTAGAGTTTGTACTAATATTGTCATACGGAAATCTATGTCTGACCAGGCATGGTGGGACACACCTTTATTAATCTCCACACTTGCACACTTGGGAGGCAGAAGCAAGAGGATCTTCAGGTCAAGGAGAGTCTGATTTACAATACAATAGTAAGTTCCAGGGCAGCCAGAGCCACATGGCGACACTCAAATAAATAAATAAAACTATTTGATTTTCCCACCAAATATTGAAATCCTGGAACTTTTAAGTGTTATGAATTATTGCTCAGGTATCACACACATGCAGAGAAACATGCTGGGCAGATGCACGTCATGCAGACATGGCGGTGGCGGCAGCAGCCAGTAATTCACAACCTAGGTGCTGCATCCACATGGAGAGACATCCAACATGTCACAGTTCCTACCCATCTCTCTATTATACTAGAGAGATGAAGAGAAAGATAGGAAAGAGAGAGACAGAGAGAAAAAGAGAGAGGAAGAAAGAGAAAGAGAGAGAGAAAGAGAGAGAGGTTGAGGGTACACATTGTGGGAAGAAAAGCGGAAGAGAGAGGAAGGAGAGGAGTTTTTCCTTAGAATGAGGGGGCGGCGCCAAGGGGTGGGATTTCTTGGGGCGGATCAGAATATTAACATTAAGTATGTCACATAACTGTAAGTCACCTAGCCACGTTTACCATTCTCCTACACATAACAGCTACAGGAGCTAGGTCATGGGCTCCCTCTTCCCTCTGCATTTTGTGCAAGCGAGAGCATCATCATGAAGAGTCGGACATGTTCCTCGCAAGATGAGCTTGTCTGTCATGCTGGCCTCACAGCTGTGACTCAGTTAAGTTTATGGCTGCCTTCGAGAGCAGAGAAGCCTGTCCCAGGACTCTCTTAAACACATTCTCTCTGTGTTTCATTGGCTATCGAAACATTTAAACCATGGCCGCCAAGTGCATGGACATTCTTTCCTGCGTGCAGAAAGGCTGATGGCCGCCATCGGAGGGAGGTGACCGCTTGCCCACAGCGTAGAACAGTGGCACTGGCCTAGTTTGCAAGTCTACATCTAAGAGACTGGGGACTTCTGCCTGCTTCTTGGACCCCAGACTCTGTAGCAGAGTAGTCAAGAACCCAGGCCCTGAACCAACGACAGGTGTGCTGGGCAAACACTTTCCGGCCGGTTTTGAGTCAGGAAACAGCCACAAACAACAGCGCTGAGGGCATGTATCACTCACTGCCTGAATCTGTCATCCGTGTGGGAATTGTGGCCCCTATAAATGACTTACACCTTCTAGAACCTTCTCCCTGAGGCTACCGTAGGGCTACCGCAGGACTCTCCTTCCCTGGAACAGCGACAAAACCAGGCTCTGCCATCAAGGACAACAAAGAAATGGCTGCTGTGGGTCCTCAGAGCAAGACAAGGGGCCCAAGGTCACTTACTCAGAATGTGGCAGCGGCAGACTTTGAAACCAGGCTTCCCAAGTTGGCAAGAGCAACGAGGAAATGGCTTCTGCCCATAACCTCTCTCGCTCCTATTCGGAGCCTACGCCAGCACCTCCCCTCCCCAAACCCTTCCGGGAAGCCATTTCATACATAGTGTGTGTCATCATGGAGCACCGTCAGGAGGCCCTGCGTCCCCTCAGTAGAAGATATCTCCGCTACTCAAGCCTGTCTCTGGTACAGAGTCGGGTTTAAGTCTTACTTTTGTGGGGATTAGAGTTAGGACTCAGAGCAACTTCCAGAGCAGTTGGCTGTCTGAATCCTCAGGTTCCCTACTGGACGATCCAGTCAGTCTCTACCGGTAGCAAACTGTCTGTACTGAACACAGAATTTTTTTTTTCCTGGTCAGTATTCCCTAAGCAATGTAACAACTGGTTTCCATAGCGTTTACAATGGATTGGGTAGGTCATCCAGAGAGCATTTAAAATACACGGGAGGTTGTGGGTGGATTCTATACAAATATGACACCATTTTATCGAAGGGATCAGATCTTCAATAGATGTGGGTATCTACTGAATCCTGAATCCTCCTGAATCAATCCCTCAAGGATACCAAGGGACAAGTATACAGTCGGAATTACCTTTGGTGAGAATTTAAACTGCCCAGCAATCTAGGACATGTGACTCATATACACAAGTCTCAGTAGGAATGTATGATAGATTCAAGCAATATACATGAATGAGTGCTTTTGTATGTACTTGTACAGAATTTTTGTCGGGGGGAGGTGCCAATGTGCCATGGCGAGTATGTGGAGGTCAGAGGACAAATTTCAGGAGTTGATTCTCTGGCCAGGCATGGTGGCGCACGCCTTTAATCACAGCACTCGGGAAGCAGAGGCAGGCAGAGCTCTGTGAGTCCAAGGCCAGCGTGGTCTGCAGAGTGAATTCCAGGACAGCCAAGGCTGTGTAGCGATACCTTTTGTCAAAAAACCAAAAAGGAAAGAAAAGAAGGAGTTGGTTCCCTCCTATGTGTTCCAGGAATCGAACTCAGATCTTCAGACTTGCACAGCAAGCCCTTTTATCCACTGAGCCATCTCATCGGCCCCTCACCTTTTAAAGATTTATTATTATTATTATTATTATTATTATTATTATTATTATTATTAACTTATGTGTTGGTGTGTGTGTAGCATGAATTGTTAGAAGGTCTTATTAATAAAAACAAACCTGGAGCCAGGTATTGGGATGAATGCTGGAAGATCAGAGAAGCAGAACAAGCCACATCCAACCTCACCTCGCCAATTCCTCAGCTGATCCTGTTTCCTCAGACTGGAAGCCTCTGAATCCTCATCCAAATGGATCTCAGCTGAACTGCTGCTGAAAGCCTAAAAGCTTAAAGAGACTCTAGTTCCTGGTCCTCATGCCTTTTCTGCTTTCTGCCATCATTTCCTGGGATTAAAGGCATGAGTCACCATGCCTGGCTGTTTCCAGTGTGGCCTTGAACTCACAGAGATCTGGATGGATCTCTGCCTCTGGAATGCTATGATTAAAGGTGTGTGTGCCACCATTTTCTGGTCTCTATGTCTGTCTAGTGGCTGTTCTGTTCTCTGACCCCAGAGAAGTTTATTAGGGTGCACAATATATTTGGGAACACAATATCACCACATGTGTGTGTCTACGTGTGGATTTGTGCATGTGAATGCTAAGTGCCTATGAAGCCAGAGGCATCAAATGCTCTGGAGCTGGAGGTAGACAGCTGTGAGCCGCTGGATGTGGGTGCTGGGAACCTAACTCAGGTCCTGTGAAAAAGCAGGAAGTGCTCTTAACCTCTGAACATCTCATCTCTCCAACCCTTATTAGCCCTTTACTGGTGTTTTTGAAACAAAGTCTCAGGTAACTCAGGCTAGCCTCAAAATTGATATGTAGTTGAGGATGACTGAATTTCTGGTCCCTTTACCTCTCTCTCCAAAGTGTTGGGATTACAGGCACGTGCCATTGTGCCTGGTCAGTTTATGTGATACTGGAAATTGAGCCCAGGGCTTCATGCATGCTGGGCAAGCATTCTGCCATCCTGGCACCTGCAAAATTTTTCTTTTTTCTTTCTTTCTTTCGTTTTTTTTTTTTTTTTTTTTTTTGAGACAGGGTTTATGTGTAGCCCTGGCTGTCCTGGAACTAGTTCTGTAGACCAGGCTGGCCTCAAACTCACAGAGATCTGCCTGCCTCTGACTCCCGAATGCTTGAATCAAAGGCTTGCGCTACCAACTGCCCTGCCGGATTTTTTATTTAAAGAAAGCACTTTGAGGGTGAATCATTGCGGGCACTTTAGTTAAGTGTGTATAAAGTAACTTCCTCTGCCTACCTCCTCTCTCTCTCTCTCTCTCTCTCTCTCTCTCTCTCTCTCTCTCTCTCTCATCATTTTGTGCCCCTCTCCTTCCTTTCCTCCTCCTCTCCCTCCGGCCCTCTCTGAGGGGTACTGTGGGGGTCGTGTCAAGCCCAGAAGGAAGGTCAAAGTACCCCAGGGCACCAGCACAGACTGCCATTAACTGGCCACGGCTGCCTCCAGCTGGGAAAACAGGGTCAGGGAAGGCAGGAGTTGCAGTCATTGGCGGAGACAGGACAGCTCTGCCACTAACGTGACAACAAGAGCCAGCAGTGGGCTGTGGGCAGAACTGCGGGACAAGACGAGGGAGGCTGAGGCCACAGTCAAGTTTCCTTCCCCTGTGAGACAGGGATGGGGACCTCAGCCAACACACACCAAAAGTCTGAATTTAGCAGCTCCTAGTGGAGTATGCTCGCAATCCGGGGGCTTCATAACGTAAAAAAGCATTTCAAACCCAGTGAATTTCACATTTTAAAAATGGCTTGTTTGCCCGGCAGTGGTGGCGAACACCTTTAATCCCAGCACAGAGGTGGGTGGATCTCTGAGTTCAAGGCCAACCTTGAACTCAGGGCAGTCAGGGCTACACAGAGAAACCTGGTCTTAAGAAAAAAATCAGCTTGTTTTTTTTCCCTTGGGACCTGGCAGCACTGGGGTACTTGTGTACGTGTCCCCTGGTACTCTGAGTGTCCAGGGCCCTCTTTGGAGAACATGGGTATCCCCTTATAGAAGCCTGCCTGAGCTCTGTAAGTTCACAGTTGTGTGACTTCTAGCAGAGCAGACAGATTCCGTGAGCATGAACTAGGGGGACCGTGTGACATGAGGTAAGACAGGCCTGCTCTGTAGGCCTTGGCTTTCCCATCTGTGAAATGTGAGGTTGGATGTGCCTAATGGTACAGCATGCTTTTTCAAACATCTGATGAAAAATAATCTTCATCCTAGAGAAAAGGCTCTGGGTGTAGATTATCAGTAACAGGGTTCAACATACCCTTCCTTCTGGAGCCTGAGGATCCCAGGCTGTGAACTCCTACTGGCTCCCTCATCTCAATTTACTGAGCCCTTCCTGCTCAGGCCCGCCTACCCTTTCTCCTTCAGTGGCTATTCCAGCAGCCCACTTTATCTGGAGAGGCCTGGGCTTAGATAAGGTATCCCAGGAGGTAAGTCCCACAGGCAGCTTCTGTGTGTACAGCTCTGCGTCTGTCCCATCCCCAGGCGGTCCTATCCCCGGCAGCTCCAACACCTGTGTCCGCTGGATGAAACAGGATGACACAAAGAAGCTGCCTGAGCATGGGGGCACTTTGTGTCCCTCCAGTCAGAGCTGCAGAGGATTGTGAAATGCAAATCACAGCTGAATGAAGATGCCTGCTTCCATTTCCAGGCTGGGCTAAGGTTGCCTTTGGCAGCCTCATTTGTGACTTCCCTTCTGTAAGCTGCCCTGGCATTCATCCAACCTAGGAAGGATGGAATGGGCAAGGCTGGCCACAGTGCACTTCCAGAAGGTATCCTGGAGCAGGGCAGTGCTTTCTGGGGCACAGGGGGGGGGTGTCATTGGAATCCCTGTATCAGGCAGATTCCCTCCCAGGCTGTTAATGGGGCCAAAGTGGCCTGGTGCCCTTGTTAGCCACCAGTTAGAACGGGCTAGCTTTCCTGGCTCTTGTGGGCTCTTGTGTATTTTTGAGGAGACAGCCATTAGGAGAATCTAAGGCTCATAGCCCAGCGCTACTGAAAGCTGAACTTGTTCTCTGACATAACAGCCATGGGCCAACCGTGGGTCACTCCTCTCCAGATGTGTGAGGTAAATACAGTTGGGCTATGTAAGTCTCTGTCTATGGATTACTTACAGCCCAGATACTCTGACCCGACGCAGTGGGATATCTGGGAGTCCATGTTCCTGTCCTTCTACTTACATGGTGACATAAGGGTTGGACCACTGGCATGGAGCCAATTCGGGGAAGGCAATGCAGTCTCGATGGGCATGGCCTCCTAGGACAGGACACAGTGAACTGGACTGTCTTTTCCTAAGTTCCTACCCCTCAGGTCTTCTGCCCCAGGAGACTCATCCCCAGGCCATCTCTGAACTCCATGCTTCTTGGAGAGTCATCCTTCAGGATGCCCAGTAGAACCTGATCACTGATCCTTCAACCACTATGTCATACCCTAAGCTAATGTCAGTGTGACGCCTCTGGGGTGGAGGGAAGCGTCCATGATGGCCCTCATGCTTTCTAAGAACATCCATCTCTGGAGAGGTGTGTTCATTAGCAAATACCTCAAAAGACCCCTGCGTACCAAGGGAATCCCCACCACGTACAAGGTATAATGTCAGGTGATCGGAGGAGGCAGATCATACCCCCTGACCAACCTGCCAGATACAACCTAACTCCGCCCTTACCAGCTGTGAGACTTAGGCCAGCCAACCCATCTCTCTGTGCCTTGGTTTCTAGACTTGCCAGTGCAGTGAAAGTCATATCTTGGAATACATCTGGCTCCCTGGAAACTAGGCAGAGCTGGGGACCAATGCAGGTGGCTTGCTTTTTGAGTTTACCAAGTCCCCAGGCATGTGGAGCCACATTGCCTTACTTGAGACCAGTACTGTTGAAAGGCCATGGCCTAGCCCCCTGCTTTCCACCAATTCTCTCTCCCCCAAGTGTGCACCTGCCACTGACAGGTCCCTTTTCTCAACTATGACTGAGACATCTGTGATGGGTAGAATGGCCCAACCAAGGCCTGTGTGTGTGTGTGTGTGTGTGTGTGTATAGGAAGTACACCTTGTATATGAGCATGTGTGCACCCATGTGTGTAACTGTACACGTGCATATACCACAAACGTGTCTGGCTGTTGGAAAAGCCTTGTACTTGCCTGGCATTCTGTAGGTGCAAGAGCGTGGTCAGTGGGCTGACACCGATTGAGTGAGTCTATAAGACTATGTAAGAGACCGAGGAAGCTGGGACATCGCTGCAGAAGACCAGTTCACATTCAGCCAGGGATAGTCGCACATCCAGGCCATAGGACATCATTGGTCCTCCATGGAGAAATACACTTCCCGTAACTATACTCACTGGGGTGGGTGTGTACAATCTGAGAGAATGAGGACCGTTATCTGGAGGCAGGTGACATTTACGGGGACTTCCAAGTATATACATGATCAGTGAGGGCATATGAGATCATTTATATTTAGCTTGTTGTTAGTTTGAGACAAGGGCTGGCCTCAAACTCTTGGCGAACCTACTCTGGCCTCTCACATGCTGGGAATGTAGGCGTGCACCACCGTGATGGCTCAAACACGGTTCTTATTTGTTCTTTATTTGTACACAAAATGTTATATACCATATTGACCCTCCCCCTCTCTTCCTGCTCCTCCTCCCCGCCTCCTTTCCTCTCTCCTCTTCCTTCTCCTCTTTTCCCCTCCCCCTCCTGCTGTTGTTGCTATTCATCATCATCATCATCTTAGTCATCATCATCTTCATCATCATCATCATCATCATCACCATCCAGGGTCCCAGGACTCCTTGGGATATTTGCCTACAGAGCTCCCTGGCCTGGCATTGGTCTTTCTCTCTTGATGCTTGTTTATTTTTTGCTTTCACAAATATCACAACCACAAATAGTTCTGCACATGGCTCAGCTGAGTGCAAGTACAGGGCAAATTCCCAGAAGTAGGCTGGCTGCTTAAAAGAGGATTCCCCTTGGCAACATGCTGACTAGTCCTGTTCCCCTGCCCAAGCCCAGGCTCCATGCTAGTCTCTGCACACATCTCAGTTTGGTTTTCAAAGACAAAGGCCTCTGGCCCAGCACTTCCCAACAGGATCTGCACAACAGCATGATCAACATTCATGAAGCCTGATCTATTCCCCTGCCTCCGCTCTGTTCCTGGAAAGTGTGCCAGCAGAGTCTAAGCCGCGGTTCACAGCCTGTGGGTCCCAACCCCTTTTGGGGTCTCATATCAGATGTTTCTATTATGATTCAAAACAGTAGCAAAACTAGAGTCATGAAATAGTAACAAATAATTTTATGGTTGGGGGTCACCACAACCTGAGGATCTGTGTTAAAGGGTCACAGCATCGGGAAGGTTGAGAACCGCTGGAAAGGAAGAAGTGTGTCTTCTGTGAGCTTCTCTGAAGAAGCCATGTCTGTCTCACAGACTGATGACTGACAGACATCTTGACCATAGAGATGAGGATGCTGCTGATGGAGAGTCAAACTTGAACCTTTTTTCATCCTTGTTCGTGGCTGTTTACTCCAATCTCTGCCTCTGACACTATCTTTTTTTTTTACTTACTCTGAGACAAGATCTCAATGTGCAGCTCAGACTGACCTCAATTTTGTGATATAGGCCAGACTGGCCTTGAACTTTTGCTGTCTCTGCCTCTTGAGTGCTAGACTTACAGAACGGCACCGCAAAGCCCCGCCATCGACATCACAGCCCCGTGACTAGTAAGTAGAACTTCTGGAGTGTACTGAAAACCTAGCAGATGTCCATCCTCCACCAACGCTGAAGCTAAGTGATACCAGATAGCACCAGAATCCAGTGCTGCAGCTCAGTTATGCAGAGCTTGGCTGGCATAAACAAGTCCTGCGTCTGATCTCCAACATGATACAAATTGAAGTTCTCAGGGAAAAAAAGTTTCACTTATTTCAAATGTTCCATAAGACTGATTAGAACTTCAATGTTTGTGAAGGGTTAGAATGTTGCTGATCCAGAAGCAAATTATTCTGGGCTATCTTGGTTTGAAATAATTAAGTATTTATTGCCTGCCTCTGTATTCAACCTAACACCTTGTGACTGTTAGGTAAATCCTTTGGGGATGTACAACCAGACCCATAGTTTTCAGGCTTGGAATAGAGATTTCTTGCTTTGTTGTGAATAGTCTGACGTTTCCACATATAATTTATTTATTTATTTATTTATTTTTATTTTATGTGTGTAAATGTTTGGCCTGTGTATATGTATGTGCACTATGGGTATGCCTGGTGCCCATGGAATCTGAAGAGGGTGTCAGATTCCCTGGAATTGGAGTTACAGGTGCTTGTGAGCCACCATGTGGGTGCTGGGAACTGAACCTGGGTCCTCTGCATGAGTAGCAAGTACTCTTAACCTCTGAGCCATCTCTTCAGCCATTCTACCAATAGAATTTTAAAGTATCTTGGTTTATGATTTTCCTTGTTCTGTTACTACTAAAACTTCATGAAACTGTTGCCACACTGAAACATGAACTTTGAGGGACACAAACCTGCTTTTCCACACTATACTTATGCATATGTGGTTCCAGAATGTACTATTGCCCCCTTTGAGGTGAGGAATGTGTGGTTTTGTTTTTTTCTGCTGACGATGCAGAAATTGGGCAGGGTGGGGTACACCTGGAATTCCAGCACTGAAGAGGCAGAGGCAGGAGAATTAGAAGTTAACATCCTTCTCAGCTACATATTAAATTGGAGACCACCCTGGGCTAAAAGGGTAGGGGACAAACTGGACTCTGCACACAGGGTTCCCTTTCTCAGCTGATGCCAGTAAACACACTGCTTTCCAACATCCTTTTGTTCTGTGACTGTATAAAAAAACCATGCAACCTCGTCCACAATGGAGCATGTTATCCAGAAAACCTACATCCGTGTTTCCCAATCATGATTATTCATATCTATTCCAGAATAAACCATTTTTTTTTCTCTTCAAAACAAGAATTGTGTTTGTGTTAACACATTCCAGGCTTTCTCACCCCCACACACCCTGGAGAGCCTGCTAGGCATCTGGTACCACAGTGAGGGCTGACAAGGGTGGTCTTGCCCAGCTCATCCCCAGGAGTCCATGAGGGGTGTAGACTCAGGGGTTCTCAAGTTCTCTTCTAGCCTTACCCAACCTGCCACTCTGAGCATCAAAGGAAGAAGAAGCCTCGGCTGATGCAAGATGTCCCGTTTGCAAGGTAGGCTGAGAAGAGATCAGTCGGGACAGCCCTTTGTAAGTTGGTGAGGAAAGGTGTACGTTTTCCCCTCTATTCCCATGAAGTGTGCCCTTGACCCGTTGATGACATAAAAGAGCAAAATAAGCCTGAGTTTTGAATCCACCAGAGCTTGTTTAAGCCCCCCCACCCCTCCACCCCCACCGCCCGCTCTGGCCACCCACCAACTGTGTGAATCTGTGCTCTGGATCCTCCCGTTGCCGAAATGGCAACGCTCCTCCTCTTGGCTGTTATGGAAACCCGAATAGGGCCTGACTCCTCCAGTTCCTCAGGAAATGTTCCGAAGAGGTTGACTGCTTCCCTAGCAGTTCCCAGGAGCCAGACCGGGGCCTGCCACGCAGGGGCAGGGGTCAGGAGTGGAGGCAGACTGTCCCGGTGCCCCCAGCCAGGCCGCTGGCGAGTCTGGCGCCGCCGCCCGGGAGCAGGGGCCCAGAGCTCTCTCTCCAGCGTCTGGCCGGGCCGAGCAGGCACAAGTGACAGCTGGGAAGGTTTAATTGCTCCTCAGTGGCTTGGGAGCACCTCCCTCCTTTGCCAGCGATCTGCATTTCAATGTGGGAAGAGTGGAAAGGGGGATGCTGCTCCAAGGGGTTACAATGATTAATCATTTAAAAAGCAAGATCTTAATTACAGGCCGCAATTTTTGCTATTTAAGGAGTCCATTAGTTGCCAGAAAGAAGAAGAAAAAAATTATCACAGGTTATTCTCCTCCCAAAGTAGAGTGGAGCAGGGAGGGGCACGGGGTGTGTGTGGGGGGCTCAGCTGCTGCTTTGGAGGGGGGGGCGCGGGGATCCCACCCCTGCAAGAGGCCTAGCCAGAGGCAGGCCCTGGGCTATCCAGCAGGAAGTGGAAAGCACTGAGACCTGGGGAGGGCCAGCTAGGCAGAGGCTGGAATTCCACCTGTGGGCGCCCCTGGAGGCCTCGTCAGTCCAGAGGCTGGTGGGGTCTACCCATCCCTCCCTCCCACTGACCCCTGGCGGCTTGTTTAGGATGTTGGGTTAATTACCAGGCCTTCCCCTCTGACCTCTCTGTGAGTTTAAGTCTTGTCTGGGCTCTCAGTCCCCAGGGTGTCTGTACAAAGGGGACTTGGGGTGGGGGTAGGGGGACGGCGTTGAGTGTCAGATAAAAACAACCAAGTTCCTTTAGTGGATTGATTGACTGGTCCTCCGGGGGGCTAACGGGTCAGAAGATCACGGTTCCCTGAAACCTCAGCACCCTTCCCATTGAGCACACCTCTGTCACCGTGGGGCCTGGTTCAGGAGGTCTAGCTCTGCACTCTTTGCCATGGAAAGCACCTTTATCCCAGAAGACACTGCAGACAACAAAAGGGACATCAGGTACAGTGATGTACCCTAACCCTAACCCTAACCCTAACCCTAACCTGCTGTGAGAACGTGAGCCCCCACCCCACCCCACCCCGGCACTGCACCGTGCAGACGACGAACTCCACCAGTCCCATCAAAACCGTTAACCCAGATGAGTGAAAAGTGGAAAGCGAGCCTCGAGGGGCTTCCCTCACGCTCTCCCTCTCTCTGCAACAGCCTAGCTTGAGAACAAGCTTGCAAAGGAGTTGGGAAGTTCACCAGCCTACTCGAGGGGAAGGTTTGTTCCTCACAGGCCTGCTCAGACTGAGAGTGAAAGGGATGGAATCACGCCCATACAACAGCCACCCCTGCAGACTGATTAAATGCCTCTGAGCATGTGTGTGAGCCTGGTGGGAGTCTCAGCCTCATCTGTTCTCAGGCGCAGTCCCCCAGAGGGCAGGCTGCTAAATTGGATTCAATGATAATCCCAAGAGTTTGAGGGGGTTGGAGAAGAGACCCCAGCCACAGACCAAAAACATGGGTTTGAATCCAAAATACCCAAACTGATTTCTTGGTGACTCTGCCCTATTCTCTGTGTTTGCCATCTTCTGATCCACCCACCAACCCCCTGAAGGGGGACAGTGTTCATCCCTTTAATTGCCAGGCTACCTCCTAGGGTAGGAGCTGGGCAGACCTCCCCTTCCCTTCCATGCTGACTAATTGTAGGGTTAGGCACCCCAAACAAGCTGGGCCACATTATTTCTGATGCTGGCTCTTTTCACTAGTCCCCGACTAGAGCCACAATAATCAGTGGCTTTTAGCTTGTCACTGTCTTGACATTCTTTACCTAGACCAGGAAACAGCATTCATGCAATGGAAATAATAATTTTATTATCTCTGTCACCAGACCCGAAAGCAGGGAGAATGAGCAGAGAGGGTCCTGTGGGCAGGAACCGAGACAGGAGGATGGCAGGATGATTCAGCATCTAGAAGATGCTCTGTGCTGACGACAGTCCTGCAGGTGACAGGCAGGCTCCTGGGTGTGTGGTGAAGGCTCAGAACTTCGAAGACTCTCCATGGGTCCATGAAGAGGTCTCAGACTCAGGTTTCTGGCTCTCTTGGATTGCATGTCCTGTTCTCCCTGCCTCTGAGAACTGGCTAGGTCTGAAAAGCACTCTGATTTCGGAGAATTTTGGAGGACTTCTGGGTACCACTAGTATCCCTCTTTCCTAACAACCCAAAGTCCCATCCAGCAGGTCGTGTCTTTTTGTGAAAACTGGGAAAGTGCGCCCCCTTGAGGCAGATATAGTCTTTGCAGGCACATAGCTTCCAATCAAAGATAGGCGGGATTCTTAACCCACCCACTTGGGGCTGCCAACTCCTTCCTTCCCCTTAGTCTTCATGATGACTTGAAAACAGGCAAGTTGTTACCTCATCCATGGGATTACTGCTGCTTCCGGTTCTATGGTCCTCCCAAGGTTTAAAACCCAGTGACATCTCCCAGGGAAGACACACCCAATCAGCCACCAAACAACCTCATAAAACTCAGCCATAAAGAGCAAGTGACTCCCAGTCAGACCAGCTCCTGCCCACAGCCTGCCCAGAGTGACACTTGGGGACTGTGGGAGGCAAGGTTGACCCAGAGCCTCTACCCCACCCTCACATTTCTTCCCAGCCCTCGCACATGGGCAGGGCCAGATCGCCGCTACAGCCTGTCCTACCTTTCCTTGGGGTACCTCAGTGCCACAGAACCTGAAGAATGGTGACATGGGCCAGGCACAGGCAGCACCCCCAAGACCCGGGGACCGGCAGCTGTTCTCCCTCCACAAACCCTCTGGACGCTGAGTATTGCCCCAGGAGGGTGCCAGTGGTGCTGTTCCTCACCAGGAGAGCCACAGCAGCCTGGACCTGGAAGCTAGTAGATACGAAATGTTGTCCTCTTTTGACTGTAGTTTATTTATTGTGTGTGTGTGTGGAGGTCAGAGGACAGCTTGTAGGGTTCGGTTCTCTCCTTTCACCCTGCTGGTTCTGGGCACGGAGCTCAGGTCACCAGGCTTCTGGAAAAGCGCCTTTCCTTGCTGAACTCCCCAGCCAGTATCATCACTCATTCAAATATTTAACAGTCCCCAGATATTTACGGAATGGAGTTCCAGGCACTATTCAACAGCCCTTGGGCTGGGTTAGTGGTGGACAAGGATGCGCTTCCCACTTGGAGCTTGTATCCTAGCTGGGTGAAAAAAGACTAATGGTGGACTGCCTTCATGATTGCCCCCATGTGCTGGGTGCTCCCAAGGGTGAGGATGAGCCCAGGAGGGCCCTTCTCAATCCCTCTTTGGGTAAAGAGTTAAGAGGTCATTGGGGAGGGGGGGAATGGCTTTTTCCAGACAGATGGAAGACTCGAATGCCCTCCTCCCCCATAAACACAAACAAGAGTACTGGCAGAGGAAGCTTCCTGGTGCTCCCTGCACCTCGAGTCTGGGCAGACAGGAGCCAGGCATCAGCAGCCTTGGCATTCCTGCTTTCTTCCCTATGGGCTAGGTAATAGCTGAGACTCAGGGCCAAAACCCCCACTGGACTTTGAACCCCTCTTCCAGACTGAGCGACCTTGAGGAAGCTACCTGCCTTCTTTTGGCCTTGGCTGTTTGCTAGGAGGGTAATCCCGTCAGGGCTTGGGGCAACAGTGTGGACCTTGGCTTGTACACTAGTGCCCCGTGGAGGAGAAAGGAGGAGAAAGCGGCTGAGGATGTAGCTCAGGGGGCCGAGTGCTTGCTTAGCGTGCACACAACCCCGGGGCGGTTCCCCAGCGGCAAGTGAAATCAGATGCGATGGTGGGGGGCGTAGAGGAACGGAAGTTCAAAGCCATCCCTGGCTACATACAGAGTTTGAGCCTCATCTGGACAACAGGAGACCCTGACTCAAAAGAGAGAGGAGGAGGGAAAGGGATGCAGAGAAGGGCGGAGGGGGAGGAAGCTGTCCTCTTCCTTCACTCTTTTCTCTTGGCAGTCAATCCAAGTACAAGGATCCTTCTCACACACCCTCAGGCCATCTAGCTTTGCCCTCGCTCGATCTGCTCTGGTGCCAGACCCAGCCCTTCACGCCAATCCACCTGCACAGCAGACACCACTCTGCGTGTTCTGAGGGGCTTCCTAATGTTAAGCCTGGGAACTGCTGCTCTCTGTGTGTCCAGGGATGGGTGCCAAAGGAACAGTGGGCCTGTGGTCTGTGTGAATGGCCAGACTGGGGGTGTGTGGGGGAGGTAAGGGAGGGTTAGATGAATAGATGTTGGGCATAGAAAACGAGGGTATGGGTCCCCAGCTGCCTAGGAGGGGGCAGAAGGCTGCGGTCCAGGAGCCTGGGAAACCCGCTCCCAGCCAGGCCACAGGCAAGGGTGGGAAGTCAGGGCCCGAGGGGGCTTTGTACCCTGCACAATTGCAGCCGCTCTTCTTGATAAAGGGGCGAACAAAGGGGCCTTCGGAAGTGGCCACGCTGCTCAGCACCCGGGGAGGCCCCAGAAAGCCAGAGCTCCCTGGCTGCCCACCCAGGCATCCTCCCAACATCCCCCGCTGCCTGATCCCTGGGGGCCAGCTGGGCCCCAGCCACCGGCAGCCTAGGCAGCTGGGCCAGGAGCTGGTGAGAGCTGAGGGAACCACCCTCCACTGTGCACGGCCAGGAGTTCCAGAAGAGCCACAGTGGAGGCAGCTGAGAGGAGAGGGCTGCTCTCTCACTTTCCGGGACAGCAGCAGGACTGAGGACTGTGGAGTGAGTTCACCTGCTTCCACACAGGATGAAGGACAGCTCCACTTCAGCCCTCCTCATTCCCTGACTCCCAGGGAGCCACTGGTTTACAAACAGCAAGCATAGGCTGAGAAAGATCTCACCCTTCCACCATGCAAGCTCCCAAGCTCCCTGTTCTTGATTGGCTGGCTGGTCACATAGTCACCTCATCCTAGGGGTAGGAATACATGGAAAGTGCCTCAAACTTCCTCAGTTCAGAGTCAACACACTCAACCAGCTTCGTCTTCCCACCAGAAGCTGAAGCCCGAGAACTGCTTGAGCCCAGGGTTCAAAACCAGCCCGGGCAACATAGTGAGACATTCTGTCTCAAACAAAATGAGTTTGTAGGACGGGTGTACATGGCATGAGAGAGGATGAGGATGAACCCCTGACACACGTGATCTGCCTTCTCAGTGGCAAGGACCACCAGTTCTAAATTAGTTCTGTCCAAAAGCAAGCCCTGTCTAACGCTTCTGGCAATCGTAGTAATAAGCTGTGTGCATTGGGGGTAAAGAAATGGGGTTAAAGCTGGGTATGCGGTACATAAAGTGGAAGCAGGAAGATCAGGAATTCAAGGTCCATCATGACTACATATTAAATTTAAGGTCAGCCTGGGCTACAGGAGACCCTATCTTAAAAAAACAAAAACAAAAACAAACAAACAAACCAGAGAGAAGTGGGCGTGGCGAGGAAAGAGACCCAAGAAATGGAGGAAACAGTGGCTCCTTCTACGGCCTCCATCAACCCTTTTGTTTTAGCTTTACAAGTCACTGTCTGCATGGAGCTCGCACGCACCCCGTTGCCCAGTGCCCTCCTACACTGGAATTTTAACACATCCATTGCAAGTTCCTCACAACTGAGGAATCAGTGTAGGTGTGATAGTATGAACTGAAGGCCAGACTGCCTTGTGTTTGTTCTCTTACTGCTCAAACTGCTCAAGATGGGGGTCTTGTTTTGTTGGGTAGACTGGGCTTAAAGGATCCTCCTGTCTCAAGCTCCCAAGTCACTGGGACTAGAGATACATGAAGACCACCACACCCTGAAATGCTTCACGGGACTTTTTTTTTCCCCACAAACATGGCTGGTCCAGGGTGTAATGTTCCGTTTAGCTTCCTCTTTTCTTTTGGGGTGTGTGTGTGTGTGTGTTTGTTTGTTTGTTTGTTTTGTTTGTTTGTTTTTTTGCTTGTTGGTTGGTTGTTTCGTTTTAGTATTTTGAGACAGAGTTTCACTGTGTAGCCCTGGCTGTCCTGGAACCCACTCTGTAGACCAGGCTGGCCTCAAACTCGGAGATCCACCTGCCTCTGCCTCCCAAGTGCTGGAATCAAAGGTGTGTGCCATCACCAACTGGCTTGTTTGGGTTTTTGAGACAGGGTCTTTCATAGCCCAAGCTGGACCTCAAATTCACTATGCATCTAGTGATGATCTTGAATGTCTGATCCTTCCTTCATTTCCCCAATTCTGGGATTCTAGGTGTGTACCACCACACTTAGTCTATGTGGTACTGGAAATTCAACCCAGGTGTATTAGTTACTTTTCCCATTTCTAGTCTGTGTGGTACTGGGAATCCAACCCAGGTGTATTAGTTACTTTTCCTGTTTCTGTAATAAATACTCTGACAGCAGTGATCTAAGGAGAAAGGGTTTATTTGGTCTTACAGCTGGGAAGTCCAGTCCATCACGGTGACAGGATTCTGAAGTAGCTGTTGGACGGCCCCCAGTTGGAAGCAGAGAGTGGTAAATGCTGATTCTTAGCTAGATTTCTCCTCTTTATTACATCCTAGATTCCAGCCTGTGCAATGGTATGACCTACAGTTAAAACATGCCTCCCCCAGGGCTGGAGAGATGGCTCAGCAGTTAAGAGCACTGACTGCTCTTCCAGAGGTCCCAGGTTCGATTCCCAGCACCCACATGGCAGCTCACCACTGTCTGTAACTCCAATTCCAGGGGATCCAACAACCTCACACAGACATACATGCAGGCAGAACACCAATGCACATGAAATAAAAATATTTACAAAATATGTCTTTCCATCCTAATTCATCAAATCTAGATAATCCCAGGCTTGCCCAGAAGCTAACCTAACCGAGATAACCCTCACCGATAACCCTCACCGGCATGCGCCCCTCACCGGCATGCACCGGCATGCGCCCCTCACCGGCATGCGCTAGGTGATTCTAGACCCTGTCAGCTTGACAGTCAACACTAACCATCACACCAAGGCTTCTTCATCAGGCAAGCACTCTTTCAGATGAGCCACACACCCAGGCCAGGCCCCGGCTTTTAATATAAGAACAGGAATGTCATTCTTCATCAGTTCACTTACTCCTGGAAGGCAGAGCACTCGGCAAAGTTCATTTCTGTGGTGGGACCAGAGTTAAAGAACATTGCTACCTAAGCCAGAGGGTGGTGTTGCATGCTTTTAATCCCAGCATTTGGGAGGCAGAGTTCAAGTTCCAGGACAGCCAGAGCTACACAGAGAAACCCTGTCATGAAATACCGCCACCCGCCATCCTCAAAAAAACAAAAACAAAGAAAAAAACATCAAAACCCAAAACAAAACAAAACAAAAAAACTACCTTCTTTAGTCTCCCTGTGGGAGATGGATCTGCTAAACTCATTAGCATATGTGGAACTCCCTAAGCATCACTCAGAATCAAGTTCTGTGCCCCCTTGATGATGTGAAGTCTGTTGGAGCACACAACTGGGAACTGAAGTCCCAAAGCCTCTGAGGTCGTGTACCCTCCTACTTGATATACATCACACTGATGCTCACATTTAGCCCCAGGCAGGACTTTCGGGCAGATCAGAGAGAGATGCTGACTCCAGAACTCTGACTCCAAACCCTTGGAAGAGTGGGAGGCATGCCAGTTTTCCCTCAGAGCTGGGTACTGATATCTGGCTTCTGGTCTCAGCCCACCCCGGAAGCAAAGAATTAGCCAGGCCTCCTAGAGCTGTGGATGGAAGTCCCCATTAGAGCTGGTGGGGCCGGGACAATGCCCCCTTCTCCAAGCAGCTGGCAGAGCCTGCTAGGTCCTGGGCATCTGAATGCCCCTGAAGATAGACACTGGATCTGTATCTAGACGGCCTGTGCCAGTATCCACCCCCACCCAAGAAAAGGAGCCTTTCTTCCCCACTGGCCAGATCTGAGACTTCCAAAAGATTATCAGAGGCAGCTAGGCTGACCTTTGTTCAGATTTCCTGGCCACCCTTGCCCTTCTCTGCTTGGGAACCTCCAAGCTGGGAGGCAAGGGTGTCTAAGGGCTTCCTCCACTTTATGAGCCAGGCCGCTCCCACAGACCCGGACTGCAGGCTTCCCACCTGCCTATCCTCTATCCTTCCCCCCCGCCCCCCCCCCCCCCCCACACACACTCACTCACTTCATCCACGGCTCTGAATGTGAAGGACCTTCAGCAGAACTCCCACTCTTGGCTTAGAAAGGCGCTTGCGTTGAAGGCTGCTGCTTCATGGTAGGTCAGGAGGAAGGGACAAGAGATTTCCACACAGTCCTTGTGTCCACTTTGAAGGTAGCAGAATTGAGCCCCAGTGGTGACGGATGAGCCCAGGCTGGACAGCTAATGGGACAGACACAGGCTGGGTCTCAGATGCCAGTTTAGGATTTTTTTTTTCTCATGTGGCTCAGTTGGCTTTCAGGGCCCAGGCCTCTAGCTCTCTCTTCTCAAGAGATCACTGTCACTGCTACGGTCTTCTGGGGTCCGATGGATGAGCAAGGGCAAGGCTACCTGGGACTTATGAAAGACTGTCACCAGGAAGACAACTTTAGAGCCATTTTGGAGGCTGTTGGACAAATCAGACTTAGGGGTGCTCTCTCATAGCAGGCCAGCCCTGGGAGAACCCCCACCTGAAAACAGGGGTAGTGATAGCCCACCTACGCATCACCCTCCAGGCCAGAGAAGGAGCCAAATGGAGCTTGCTGTGTGCCAAGCAGATACTTCACAGGCAAGCATAGAAGAGATGTGGGGAGCCAACTACCACCGGCCTCCCAGACACCCCAGGCGAGAACAGAACACACAGGAGCCAGCACACAGAGGTAACAGTTGCTGATCCTTTTCCACAACACTGTAGCGGGCGTCTGACGCCCACCACCTCACTTCATTGTCACACAGCACATTGTGGGCAAACTTAAGAGCACACAGAGACACAGAGAGACATACACACAGTGCAAAGCCAGAGACAAGTGCCCCAGCCCATCCCACCCCTGACACAGATACACACAGAAGAAGGATCTGAGCTACCAAGATAAACATACGGGTTGTCCCACACACCAGGGGGCGGGGTGGAGCTAGCCTGGGAGCCAGCAAGTACCAACACATTTAAAGCAGTGACAAAAGGCAAGACTGGAGTCCCGTGCTTGTAACCACAGCGCTCAGGCAGCTGGAGCTGGAAGATCTCAAGTTCTAGGCCAGCAGAGGTGACATAAAGAGACCCTGTGTTACCATTTCCTAACAAAACAACAGCACTCATCTTCAAGTTGATTTTATTTGTTTTCTATGTTTTAGTTTACTAGAATTATTTATTTAAGACCAGGTCTCTCTGCATAGCCTTGGCTGTCCTGGAACTCACTCTGTAGCCCAGGCTGGCCTCAAACTCACAGAGATCCACTTGCCTCTTCCTCCTTAGTGCTGAGATTAAAGGCGTGCATAGCTATGCTCTGTGTAAACTAGAATTTGTAAAGAATTCTTTTATTTTAATTGTGTGTATCTGTGTATGTGTGTGGGGGTATGTTCACATGTATATAGATGTCCTTGGAGGTTGGAGGCATCAGATGCCCTTGGCACTGGGGTTATAGGCAGTTGTGAGCTGCCCCACCGTCCTTGAGAGAGCAGTACCTGCACTTAACTGATGAGCCATTTCTTCAGGCCTTGATTTTATTAATTTTTTCTTTTTTTTTACTTTTGTTGGGTTGTATATGTGGGAGTCGGAGGACAATTTGTAGGAGTTATTCTTTCCCTCCACTGTGTGGACCTTGGGCATCAGACTCAGGTCATCAGGGTTGGTGACAGGCACCTTTACCCACGGAGCCATCTTCCCCATTCCTTTGTGGTTTTTTGTTTGTTTGTTTGTTTGTTTTGAAGTAGGGTTTCAGCTGTCCCAGGCTGGCTTCGAACTTGTTCTACAGCTGAGGATGACCTTGAACTGCTGATGCTCCTGCTTCTGCCCTCGCGTCACAGGCCTGTGCCACCTGGTTTCAGTTCGTTTTTTATTGTCTCTTTGGAATGGCAATGCTTTTCTGCTGTTGTTTTAAAAATCAACTTTTAAAATCTTTATGTGTGTGTTTTGCCTGCACGCATGTCTGTGTGCATGGGCATTGGATCCCCTAGGACTGGAGTTACAGACAGTTAGGAGGCCCTAGGTGGGTGCTGGGAATCAAACCCAGGTCCTCTGGAAGAACAGCCTATGTTCTTAACTGCTGAGCCGTCTCTCCAGGCCCTGCAGTGGCAATTCTTGAACTCTGTCAATGAAAAGGTGTTCCTCCTTTCTAAATCTTTCTCTTAGTTTAACCTATTGAGTTTTTCATGTTTCTAAAATTGTGTATGTATGTATGTTTGTATGCTTGTATATGTATGTATGTATTATGTGTGTATCATAAAGCTCACCGTTTTAAACATTTCCTTTCTTTCTATGATACTTTAGCAGTGTGTGTGTGTGTGTGTGTGTGTGTGTGTGTGTGTGTGTGTGAGAGAGAGAGAGAGAGAGAGAGAGAGAGAGAGAGAGAGAGAGAGAGAGATGCTGGGATTGGACTCAGAGCTTCATATGTGCTAAATATGTATTGTTCCACTGAGTTACTACCCCGCCCATCCATGTGTCAATCACTTTAGTGTCTAGAGCGGGCCTGGGGATGCGGCTTACTGGTGTAGCATTTGCTGAGCACTTGGAAGGTCCTAGGTCTGAACCCCAGCATCGGGTCCCCAGGACCCACATGTAATGCAAATTCGGTGGCATTAACTTCATTTATAGTGCTTTGTAACTGTCACCACTGCGTCCTCACAGGACCTTAAGAAAATCATCCTAACAAAGACTCTGAACTTACTAAGCAGTAGCTCTCCATATCCTCTCACTGAGGCCTGGTAACTGCTAGTCTACTTTCTCATTTATGGGGTTTGCCTGTTCAAGGTATCTCATCCACACGAGAAAATATAAACATGTGTCCTTTTGCATATTGACTTGATTGTGTGTGTGCACGTGCGTGTATGTATGTGTTATTGGTGGGCGTGTGTGTCGCAGCACATATATGGGAGTCAGGGGACAACTTTGTGGTATCTGTTCTTTCTCCATCTTTCCAGGGGTTCCAGGGATTGAACCCAGATCTCCAGGCTTCGGAGCAAGCTCTCGTACCACTGGGCCATCTTGATGGCTTAACTTACTTAAAAAATAATAATAATGAATATGTATGCTTCAAATAGGGAGGTAGAGGCAGAATCAGGAATTCAAGTCCAGCTTCAACTACACATCAAGTTTGAGGCCAGCCTGGGCTACATTAGACTGTCAGAAGAGGAGGAGGAGGAGGAGGAGGAGGAGGAGGAGACAGGCAGGCCTGCTGACTCACACCTTTAATCCCAGCACTCTGGAGACAGAAGCAGGCTAACCACTGTGAGTTCAAGGCCAGCCTGGGCTTCATAGGGAGTTTTAGGCCAGTTCGGACTACACAGTGAGACTCTATCCTAGAAGGGAGGAGGAGGCAGAGGGGTCTACTGGTTGGAATTTTGAGCTATTTCTGGTACAATTTGTATTTCCAAGCCCTGGTTCAGTGAAGTTGAAATTTTAGAAACAGAATCTGAATCGTTTCTTTTTGTTGGTTATTAAATCTTGAAACAGGGAGTCAGGGGATTCAAAGTATACCACATGCTGAGCACGCCCAAGGGCCGGCGTTTGACCCCTAGCACCACATTCTAGAAAAATTAAAGAGCTCACGGTGCATCTCAGTGGCAGAGCGCATGGGAAACCCTGGGTTTAACTCTAGCACCCCAAAAAGTTTCAAATGAAGCCAGAAAGTGAGCTCTGAGGCGCTCACAGTTTTGCTTGGAAAGTACGAACTGTAGGTTATACAGAAAACTTAATACATTTGAAGATATGTTTAAAATTGAAGTTTCTTCTTTTCAAACTGTTAGTCTTATAGTCTCATCAAATTCCAACCTAGTGTCTCTTAGTACTGGGACAGAACAAGGTGCGAGTATATGCCCTCTCTTTTTATCAAGAAATTAATTTCAGGGCCTGGAGAGACAGTTCAGTGGTTATGAACACTGGCTGTTCTTTTAGAGGACCTGGGTTCAATCCCAGCACCCACACAGTGGCTCACAAAGGTCTATGATCTTAGTTCCAAGGGATCCAATGCCTCTTCTGGCTTCCTCCAGCACCATGCATGCTCATGGCGCATAGACACATGTACAGGCAAAATACCCATACATAAAAAGTAATTAAAAAATAAAATTTTAAAAAGAATTTCATTGAAAAGCACTTGGTCATTATTTTCCTTTTGCACAATAATTACTTCTTAGTATATTAACTTTTCGAGTGTCATAAGTTTATACACAAAATTCAGTAAAATAATATTTTGGCTGCCGGCCATTTATACTATCCCTTTGTGATTATTACTGTCTATAATTTTGTCTTATACAGAAAAAGTGGTGCTAATGGAAATAAAAAACAAAACCAGAACACAAACAAAACAAACCTGCTTCTGAGCCCCACATGATGGCACATGCCTGTAATCCCAGAAGACAGGGGTTCAAAGCCAGCCTCAACTGTTTGAAATCCTTTCTCAAGAAATCAAAAAACCAAATCTGCTTGAGTGTATGCTAGGTATACACACACACACACACACACACACACACACACACACACACACACACACACACAGAGCATCTGCTAAGGCACAAATCTGCCAATCACTAGGTTGGTGCACCGACGGCAGCCCGGATGGTGGGAAGGTGGGTTCCTGTGCCATACGGCTTCGGTAGTTGCAGACAAGGAGAGATCTTGGGGAGGGCTGCATGCTGGCGCGTTGGCCTCTAGGAGACTTCCAGATCGTGGTAGTACCACCTATGATCAAATATCCCCCCCACCCCCACCCCACCGTTCAGTCTCTACTGTACTTCTGAGGCCCACCACGCCGTGTCGCTGTGACAAAGCAATCGGACCCCAGGGCTCCTCTGAAGCCCTCTGTGGGTGGGTGTGTCTGTCCAGCGCAGGGAGAGCGGGTTCTGGCTAAGACTGGCCAGACCCCGCAGCCTAGCCCGGCAGATGCACCAGGAGGCACAGGACTGAGCAGCCTGGATGACCTCGGGACTCTGGACTCTGGGGAGAATTCATGAGGGCGAGGGGAAACAGGGATTTCCAGTCCTAGACTAAAGACCCCGCGGGACCACACACTGGAAAGGAGGTCAAATATACTCCTTGGGGCGGAGCAGTGGGGGGCCAGGTGGTAATCAATGTTTAGTGGAACGTGGTGACTCATGCCTGCAATACCAGCACTCTGGAGGCTGAGGCAGGAGGATAGTGAGCTCCAGGCCAGTCTGGGCTACAGAGAACGTTCCAGCTGGAGCTGCATAGCAAGAAACAGAACAAAAAAGTTAAGGAAAGAAGATGACATATTTATTTGCTGGCATAGGTTTTTGTTTTTTTAAAGTGCAAGCAGAGTGTGGTGGAACAATCCTGTAATCCAACCGCTTAGGAGGATGCTCAGACATTCAAGGCTAGACTCGAGTTTGAGGCCAGCCTAGGACACATGAAATGTTGTCTCCAAAACAAACAACAAAAACACGGTGCACTTACATAGATGCAGGAAAAACATCGGCACACATAATAGTTTTTAAAAGTAAATGAAATACTTTCAAAAGCATAGTGGTGAACATCCTTCCGGTAAAGAATTTGTATACATATACTGGTGAATTTCATAGAATGTATATATGGAAAACACACAAAAATCCTGGGCTTTAGTTTCCTTCAGGGTTAATCCAGGCTGGGTACACACCAGAGGTAGAAAAACTTTCATGCTTAATTTTGAGCCATTTGGGAAAAAAATCACCTTTCTGAAAAGTGAACTAAACTAAAATTATTAAATTGATAATTGTGGAGTACTTAAAATTAAGCTCACAGGGGCTAGAGAGATGGTTCCACAGCTGAGAGTGCTCACTACTCTTCCAGAGGACCCAGGTTCAGTTCCTAGCATTCATATCTTGTGGCTCACAATCACTTGTGGGTCCATATCCAGGGGGATCCCATGCCTCTGACCTCTGAGGACAACTGTACTTACATGCACACACCCACAAACAGACACACATATGTACACATGATTTGAAAATCATAAGAACAAAAAATTAGAATTAAGCTCACTTAGCCAGGGATGGTGGCATGTGTCTTTAACCCCAGTTCTCAGGAGGCAGAGTCAGGTGGATCTCTAAGTTTGAGGTCAGCCTAGTCTACAGAGTGAGTTCCAGGACAGCCAGGGCTACACAGAGAAACCCTGTCTCAAAACACCAAATAAAGTAAAATTAAGCTTACTTAAGAGCAGAGTGGGGTGACTTGGAGAGACAGAGATGAAGACTTCTGAAACTGGGCATAGGTCCTGGGGCCAGGGAGAGGAAATAGGACAAGGTGGAGTCAGAAGACTCCAACAGTAGGGACTTGGTTTGTGCTTTCAGGGGCTACAACATACACAGACATGACAAACTGAAGCATGGCTTGCCCCTGGTACCTTCCAGATGAATAAATATTTAATTAAATACTGACAGATGTCCAGCAGTCAAATGCTCCATAACCCAGAGACTATATGTAATATGTAATGTGAGTAGGTTTTGTTTGTTTTTTAATGTGTATATGGGTGTTTTCCCTGCATCAGGTACATGCAGTAGCCGTGGAGGCCAGAGAGGGCACTGGATCCCATGGGACTGGAGTTACAAACAGTTGTGCACTGCCATGTGGGTTCTGGGAATTGAACCTAGATCCTCTAAAGTAAAGCTAGTGTTCTTTACTGCGGAGCCTTCTCTCCAGTTCTGTAAGCATATTTTATTGTTTTGTTTTTGTTGTTGTGGTTGTTGTTTTGTTTTGTTTTTCCAAAACAGGGTTTCTCCGTGTAGTTTTGGTGCCTGTCCTGGATCTTGCTCTCTAGACCAGGCTGACCTCGAACTCACAGAGATCTACTTGGCTCTGCCTCCCGAGTTCTGGGATTAAAGGCATGCTCCACCGCCACCTGGCTCAGCATATTTTATTAGTAACACATTTGATGTATTGGGAGCAGGCTACCCAAAGGAGGTGAGGAGTAGAGACTGGCTATACTGGCCATACTCCCCGACATCCTCACAGCAAAGCCTGTCCCGGCCCAGGTGACAAGTCTGCACAGGGCAGGCAGAGAGTCACCGTGAGTAGCAAGAGGGAATGTGGAGAGCCAGGGGTGGGACAGCAGCAGCAAAGGAAAACCTGGCCACCATGATGGCCAGACCCCTTCCTAAGAGCACGCACAACAGTAGAGGGGTGCTGTAATATCCGGTTGGTACATGCCACAGCTGTGCAACAAACCTTCCTGTTAATATATCTAGAAGGGTTCAGTTCTAAGGTCAGATTTTTTCATGTATATTTCTGTATAGTGGAACAGAAACACCCTCCACAGACACACCCGGAATTGCGTCTCCTAGGTGACTCTCAATCATTACATTGACACTAAAGATTGGGCTGGGCAGATGTAGATCATCTGGCTATATTACCCAAGCTGTCCACAAACTCCCGGACTCATGTCCTCCTTCCCCAACACTCCACAATTATTTGGACCTTAGGTTTATGCCATGATGCCAGTCTTTGGTGTTTTTTTTTTTTATAGTTAGAACTTGGTATTGATATTTTGTGAAGATTTTATTTATTTTGATTGTATATTTGTGTTTTTGTCTGCACGTGTGTCTGTGCGCCACCTGTGTGCCTGGTGCCCACAAGAGAGCATCGGATCCCCTGGAACCAGAGTTACAGATAGTTGTAAGGCGCTGTGAGGGTGCTGGAAAGTGAACCCAGGTCCTCTACAAGAGCAGCAAATGTTCTTAACCGCTGAGCCATCTCTCCTGCCCCTTGACTTGTTTTAATTCACCATGTGAGTTCTGTTTTCTACAGCTTTCATCAGGATGGGAGGGTTGGTTATGGATAGGCAGCATCGACTTGGCAGGACTGAGAAGGGCTGGTCCATGCCAGTTAGAGGATGGCTCTCCCCTTTGGATAGTTACAGCTCTGTGGATTTGGTGGAACATAATTCACTCTTTGTGGGAAACCACATACCCTCAGTGACATTGGTGGCTACTGGCAGCCATCCCGTGACCATGAGAATATTCCTGAAGATAAAGCCAGTGGGAAGGAGAGAGATGGAGGACTTGAGTCTCTGGTGACCTTGATGAGCTTTGACCCATGATAAGGTGTCCAAGGAGGTCCTGCCTCTAGGCCTCCTGATCCGTAAGATAAGGGTCCCTAATGGGGAAGCCAGGTGTCATGTGAGGTTATTTGGAGACCATATCCCAGAATAGAGGAAGTGGTTCCTGATCACGCCTTTAGACCATTCCCTTCGCTTCCCCATCTCTTCATTCACCTGTACTTATTTCCAGAGTACTTCTATGTGCTGACCAACATGCTGAATACTGGACACAAAGACAACACGGCCAGAGTCATCTCTTCTTCGTACCCTGGACTCCCAGCTGCTGCGGACTGACAGCTCTACACACACTGATATGAAGCCAACTCCAATACATGCCATGGAAAATTTCAAATACAGAACAGGGTGAACTGTATACTGAATAAATAGATGAGAACACAGGTGTGCCTGTACCCACATAGAACATTTCTGGGTAAATGCCAGAGAAGTGGGTATTAAAGACCTGAGGATGTGTCTCACCTGGTAGTGTGCTTGCCCAGCATGTATAAAAGCCCTGAGTTTGATCCACTGCATGGCACTATAGGGGTCTCTGTCAACACGACAGCCAGCAAAGTGATGACTCATGAGAGACAAGAAGGCAGTTCCGTTCAATATGATCAGGAACCGGTGCTGGTTCAAACGTCAAGAGTCTGACCCTGAGTAGTTTGTTTTAGGCATATTTAAGCACAGCACGATTTGGTGAAAAGTTTTCTGGTTGTAATTAACCCAGCCTCTTGTGCACAACAAAGCTTAAGACATGGCTACATCAAAACTCTTCGTGAAGTACAAGAGACCTGCGACATCTTCCATAAAGATGGGTTCTATAGGTTAACTGAGAAAATAAGCTTAAGCTAAAGGTGCAGAGAGGATCCGGTGTGATCTTTTTCAGCCACAATAGCGTCAAAGGTCACCAGGCTATCAACCACGTCTGCTCCCAGCCTTCTGGGCTGAAAACGGGTTGTACGTCTCTCCCTTTTGAGAGACTACCCTGTGTGTTTAACATTCCTGGTTTCCCTAGTGCTTCTCTTGAGCACAAGAAATTCCGGGCCTCTTACATGGCACAAAACCAGGCATAGTGGAGCACACGTGAGACACCAGCACTCTGGAGGTGGAGGTGGGTGGGTCAGAAGTTCATGGCCATCTTCAGCTGTTTGTTGGGTTCAAGGCCAGCTTGGGCTAGAAGGAGGGAAGGAAGCAGAGAAAAGAAATGGACCTTCAAGGCTGCCTCTGTAGAGGGGAACAAAAGACAGGGAGGCTCAGAGAGGGAACTTGTTTGTCTGATTTTTGTCTTTGCAGTTTGAATAGTTTGCAATGTGCTTTAAAAAAAAAAAGTTGAAGCATCCTGAAAAAGCATTGAAGACACCTCGTTATCTTGACGTGATAAATTCAGGTTTCAAAATCGTAGGTACAATGCGACCCCTATTTTTGCAGAGAAAAGTGTGTGATGCATCTCCATACATAGAGGAATGTTGCATTCATTGGTATTTTCACTGCCGTTTATTCGACATTTTTCTGATAAAATACAAACAGTAGAAAAGGGCACAGACACCAAGGTCCATGTTCCCCTTCTCCGTTCTTTGAATCCTGTAGCCTGTGCTTAACTTATCACACGGAAAATGTCAACAGACATTGTGTCTGAGGTGGGGTACAGCAGGGTACAGCCTCTTTTTGTGACTTCCTGGGACTTCTCATTGCCATCTATGCACTTATATTACTATGAAGAGAAGAAAAATACATTTTATTTCTTTGTGTGTGCTGTATGCATGTGCATGTGTTCCTGGGTGTATTCATGTACACATTCAAGTGCACATTGAACACATGCATGTAGAAGCCAAAGGTCAAAGCCAAGTGTCTTTCTTGGTTACTCTCCACTTCATTTAGTTTTAATAATTTATTTGTTTTTATTTTATGTGCATTGGTGTTTTGTCTGCATGTATGTCTGTGTGAGGGTGTTAAATCTTGGAGTTACAGACAGTTGCTACCTGCCATGTGGGTCCTGGGAATTGAACTCAGGTCCTCTGGAAGAGCAGTTATTCTTAAGCACTGAGCCATACCTCCAGCCCAGCCCCTTGATTTTTTTGTTTGTTTGTTTGTTTTGTTTTTCAAGACAGGGTTTCTCTGTGTAGTTTTGGTGCCTGTCCTGGATTTCGCTCTGTAGACCAGGCTAGCCTCGAACTCACAGAGATCTGCCTGGCTCTGCCTCCCGAGTGCTTGGATTAAAGGCGTGTGCCACCACTGCCTGGCCCCTTGATTTTTTAAATTAATTTATTTTTATTTTATGGGTATGATAATTTCACCTTCATGTATGTAAATGCACTGTGAGCATGTCTGGTGCCCATAGAGATCAGAAACGGCCTCAGGTCCCTGGAACTGGAGTTACGGACATTGCCAGCTGCTATGTGGTTTGGGGACTAAGCTCAGGCAGGTCTGCTGTAAGAACAGCAGGTTAACAGCTGAGCCATCTCAGCAGGCTCCCTCTCCCCAACCCCAGTCCACCTCCATGAAATGGGGTCCCACTCTGTAGCTGAGGCTGGCCTAGCTGTTGCTATCTTCCTGTCTCAGTGCTGAGATACGAGGTGGGGTGTCACCATGCCTGACTCAAACACATTACATCGCTGTGAACTGAGACATGCTTTAAGATGCTTCTCAGTTCAACACAGGAGAAATAAGCTTCATGTGCTCCCTTCATGTGCATGTTATCACCCACTGCACCCCCCACCCCACTCAGTTTGGGAAGCAGATTGGGTGATAAGTCCACATTTCCAAATTATGGGAAAAGACTCCTGTACCACTCTGAACAAAATCCCCTTTCTCTCTGCCTGCTCTGGCCTCATGACCTCCACCCTCTGCCCACCAGCCTCCTTGGAGAGACAGGATGAGTGTCACAGAGAAACCTGTTGCCCTGCTGGGACTCAGAGGGACTCAGCCCAGGACCCATCCACTGCCTCCTTGCTCATCCAGAGCTGTCTGGAAATGGATCTGAACAAGGAGGAAGGACGGGAAGCACGCTAGTTCCCTTTCCCAGAGATCTTAGGTTAAAAACGCTGGCCTAGTTAAAACCGCACCTTAATGAGGCTTCTTTCTGGCCTAATTGTCACCATGGCAATGACCCCTGGTGGCCATCTTTAATTAACTTGGAATCAGAGTTGCCAAATGAGCTTCTCCAGTAAATTGCTCAGCAGCCCAGGCAGTCACGCGGCCCCTCCTCTGTCCTCTGCCCTCTCTGCTCCTGCACATCGAGGATGATGAGGCAAGAAATTCTCAGCCTGGCTTTTCTCTCCACCCTCTGGACTTGCCCGCCATGGCCGGGGGGGGGGGGGGGGGAGCTCAGACCTGGAGCAGTGGGAACAGTAGTGATAATAGCTTCACAATGCCAACTCGGTCATACACATTATCCCCTTCAGTCTTCACAGCGATGCTAGCCAGGGTGGACACATTGTTACAACCCATCGCCTTTCCCTGATAAGGAAACACAGGCACGGAGAGAGAGTAAGTCAGTAGTAGCTGGCAGAGTTGAGATTACACCCAGGCAGTCAGGTTCCAGGACCAGCACCACAATGCCTCTGGTGGAGATGAAGTCCGTGGGCTCACCGTGTATGTTTCTTTGGAGCTGGAGTTGTGACTTTCCAGCTGTGCGACCTTGGGTCGCTCACTCCACATCTGTGACGTGTTTCCTCACTTGAAACAAGGAGTGTAAAGCACGCCAGGGGGGTGGGCAAAGACCCGAGCGGTAGTTCCATTGCCACCAGAGCCTCCCGGCCGTCTTCACCATGATGTGGTTCTGGAAGCAAGAAGATACGGAGGTCTAGATAAGAAATACCACCGCAGACAACCTTGACTCCGCAGTTCCTCTCACGATCCTCCTCCAATCCCTTGGCAAATCTTTGTGTTTGCTCTTCAAGACAGGGTTGCTCTGCGTAGCCCTGGCTTCCTAGAACTCACTCTGTAGACCAGACTTGGCTTGAACTGCAAGAGCTGCCTGCCGCTACCTCCCGAGTGCTGGGATTAAAGGCGAGTGCCGCCACCACTGCCACCCGGCTTCCTTGTAAAAATCTTAATGGCCTTCTCTTCAAAATACACCAGAATGGGGCCAGGGCTCATCAGTGGCTCCATCCCGACAGGCGAGAGGAGGCAGGCACCAGATATTGATAGAAATCAGAAGGGGTCTCCTGACTGCAGCAAGGACTTTGTTTTATCGGGAATGATATGAAGACTACAGATGGATTTTAGGTGCCCCTTGAAAAGGCCACTCTAGCTGGGCGTGGTGACTCATACCTGTAAGCCAAGCACTTGTAAGGCACAAGCAAGGGGACTGCAGATTCTAAGTTATCTCAGACTACACAGGAAGTACCGGGCCAGCCTGGACTACAAACTGAGACTTGGTCTCAAAAAAGGAAAAGAGAAAAGGAGAGAGAGAGAGAGAGAGAGAGAGAGAGAGAGAGAGAGAGAGAGAGAAGAGGATATAGGGGAAGAAGGAGCCACTCCAGTGCTGATGGTGTGGCTCAGTGATACAATGCTCGCCTGGCTTGTGCATCTGGAGAGGGGACAAGCGTGAGCACATGCACATTGGGCAAAGCATGGCTCTCCTGCAATCCCAGCTATTGGAAGGTAGAGGCAGTAGAATCAGGAGCTCAAGACCAGCCTCAGCCTGAGTTACATGAGGCCATGTCTTAAAAAAAAAAAAAAAGGAGAGGGACTGGAGAGACGTTCCGTGGTTGAGGGTACTGGCTGATCTTCCAGAAAAACGGGGGTTTGATTCCTAACACCTACATGGTGGCTCACAACCGTTTGTAATTCCAGTTCCAGAGGATTCAATGCCCTCATCTGGCCCTCCTTGTGCACTAGACATACATGCAAGCCAAATATTCTATATATTATATATATAATGTATATAATTAAACATCCAGGCACGGTGGTGCATGCCTTTAATCTCAGCACTCAGGAGGCCGAGGCAGGCAGATCTCTGAGTTCAAGGCCAGCTTACAGAGGGAGTTCCAGGACAGCCAGGACTACACAGAGAAACTCCGTTTCAGAAAAAAAAAAAAACCCAAAAGATAAAAAGAAGTGATTTTTTTGTTTGTTTTTGTTTTTTGTTTTTTTTGAGATAGGGTTTCTCTGTGTAGCTTTGGAGCCTGTCCTGGATCTCACTTGGTAGCCCAGGCTGGCCTCGAACTCATAGAGATCCGCCTGGCTCTGCCTCCTGAGTGCTGGGATTAAAGGCTTGCGCCACCACTGCCCGGCTAAAAATAATTTTTTTTAATTAAAAATCAATAAAGAGGGAGAAGGAGGAAAATCTTTCTGAGTGCTGACTGGGGAAAGGTTGGAAGGAACAACTGGAAGCAGTGAGACCCATTAGGTGGCTGCCGGGATTTGTTGCCAGACAATAAATAACAAAAAATGTGAGTCATTTAGCTGTGTCTCTAAGTAGGAAGGAGGGCGGCGGCTGAGCCACAGACCCGCCTGTAGGTGACCGGCAGTGGGGGCCTGAGTTTCAGCACCACTAAAAGAACAGCTCTCGACCGCTAGGCGAGCACAGTTCTGTGAACCGGACTGATCAAGCTTTCCACGTCCAAGAGCAGGGCATCCTGGGGGATGAGCCTGGGCATCCTCCTTCTGGGAATATCTCACCTTTGAAAACCGTTTGCTGCCTTCGAAAGGGAAGAAAACTACTGCGCGCAGCCTCCGAAGGCCTCTGGGAACCCACACAAGCTCCACACCTTGGGAATCCGGCATGCGGCATGCGGTGGGGTCGGGGAGGGCACAGGTCAAGGCCTCTGAACTAGATCTTTCACTCCCGAGGCTGGAGAATTAAAAACGAAGCCAACTCTGCAACGGGCTGCGGGAAGGGATGAGTGACAGAGTGCTTGGCCAGCTCTAACCACAGGGCTTTCTGCCCTGCAGCTCTGTGCAGCAGGTCTTCCAGAGAACAGGGTAGTCTCGTTGACCCACACACCTGTGGCCACATCCTCCCTCCAGGACAGTTGTGCCTCTGTGGGATGCCATCCAGGAGCCCCTTTGCCCTTTGCCTCCCCTGCACGCAGCCTAGTTCTGATGAGATTCTATCTCTGGTGATCAACATGATTCCTTTTCCAAGTTTGGATGGTGCCACTGGGGCTCCCTGGAACTGAAGAGCCCACTTAGGTTCTTCTCTGGAACCTTCTCTATCGACGTGCTGAGAGCAAGGTTTTAAGACCTGAAGGGTTTCCAGATTCCATACTCAGAAGTGACCTCCAGATTCCCAGTCTTTCAGCTTCCCTGTGGAGAGAGAAAAGAGAGCAAGAGTGAGACCCCCACTTTAGCCATTCCCTTCAAGTCGCCTCTAGGAACCCTCCTTGAATAATGCTTGTGCCACAGTGCTAAGCCTGCTGGAAACCAAGAGTTCTCCGCCAATGTCCAGGTTCACACTGACTCCCTGGCCAGCACACTGACTCCCTGGCTAGCACACTGACTGACTCCCTGGCCAGTACACTGACTCCCTGGCCAGCACACTGACTGACTCCCTGGCCAGCACACTGACTGACTCCCTGGCCAGCACACTGACTGACTCCCTGGCCAGCACACTGACTCCCTGGCCAGCACACTGACTGACTCCCTGGCCAGCACACTGACTGACTCCCTGGCCAGCACACTGACTGACTCCCTGGCCAGCACACTGACTGACTCCCTGGCCAGCACACTGACTCCCTGGCCAGCACACTGACTGACTCCCTGGCCAGCACACTGACTCCCTGGCCAGCACACTGACCGACTCCCTGGCCAGTACACTGACTGACTCCCTGGCCAGCACACTGACTCCCTGGCCAGCACACTGACCGACTCCCTGGCCAGCACACTGACTCCCTGGCCAGCACACTGACTCCCTGGCCAGCACACTGACTGACTCCCTGGCCAGCACACTGACTCCCTGGCCAGCACACTGACTCCCTGGCCAGCACACTGACTCCCTGGCCAGCACACTGACTCCCTGGCCAGCACACTGACCGACTCCCTGGCCAGTACACTGACCGACTCCCTGGCCAGCACACTGACTGACTCCCTGGCCAGCACACTGACCGACTCCCTGGCCAGCACACTGACTCCCTGGCCAGCACACTGACTGACTCCCTGGCCAGCACACTGACTGACTCCCTGGCCAGCACACTGACTCCCTGGCCAGCACACTGACTGACTCCCTGGCCAGCACACTGACTGACTCCCTGGCCAGCATGTTGACTGGCTCCCTAGCCAGGACGTCCTCTCCATTTCCCTGGTGCTTTCTGCACCGGGCTGGGTGCTGGTACTCACTCACTTGGTCCTCAGAAGTCCCTGAAATGGATCCGGTCCCCACTTTGTAACTACCCTACCCTTACGGGACAGTGGGTGAGTACACAAATGAGGTTGTACCCGGGCCCAGGTTTCTTGGTGTGACTGTGAAGCCACGAGGCCTCTAATGAAACTTTCTCTCTTACCTCCATCACTCCGTGAAGACAATTTCCACTTTGACGATCTCAGTCTTACTTTTTCTACTTCTGAAATAGGGGACAACCAAGTCCCTCCAAGGAGGGAACCAGAAATGAGCCACCGATCCCAGAGCCAGACAAGAGGCTCTCTTGGGGACAGTTTACCCAAGGAGACACCTAGAAGAATCTTTTTTCCAGCCCCCAGGCAAGCTATTTCTCAGAAACTTTCTGGACCCTCTGACTTCTGCTGAGCCCCAAGCAACCATTCCTTGTGGGCTGTTCGATCACACTGTGAACCCTGGGTTTGCATTTGCATTAATTAAATAAAATCATTCTTGGGTCAGGAGGTGGAGCCAGCAACTAGTTGACAGAAAGTCATCATAGGGAGTCAGAGGGAGTCGAGAAGATGGATAGAGAGATGCATAGGAAGCAGGTGGGAGGGACTTTGAGTGTGGCGGTCTCTTTTGGTTTGGTGGAGTGGAAGGACACACTCTATCTGGAAGCCGGGCCAGCTGATTGCTCCTCAGCCTGTCTGAGCTGGCAGGTTTTCACTCCAGTCTCTGACTCCCGAGTCTTATTGACAAATAGAATGATAAAGATTTAGTTAGGAACCTTTGGTGGGAGAGGCAGGAGGCGGATCCTGCCCGGTCACTGCCTGAGAAGTGGGCGGGTGACTGAGGAGCTGCGGTTACTGGCTGAGACAGCAGCAGATTCAGGTATGGCCACTGTGCCCTGAGACAGCAGCAGATTCAGGTATGGCCACTGTGCCGGCGGAAAAACAATTTCTCATCTGAAAAATAGGCAATCCCACTTTACCACTGGGAAAAGTGAGGCCTGGAAGCCAACTGTCCTACTTTTCTCCGTTTCCCTAAACCGAGACCCCCGGTGAGGGACCTCAGCCTTCAGCCAGTCACCATAGATGTCCCTTGTCACCCCTAGGAACTGCTGTTGTTGGTGTTACCACACATAGGCCAGACTGGCCTGGAACTCCTGTCTCAGCTTTTACGAATGCTGGGGTTTACAGGCTTTGTACCACCATGCCTGGTTGGTCTCAGAAACTAATTCTAAAGAGGTCTAGGGAACTACCAACGACTTTTACTCACGGCCCCAGGAACAAGAATGTCCATCCCCCAACCCCCTTCTTCCAGACATTGGCTTCTTCACCCGAGCACCAGGAGAATGAGACTTCTCTGGTGAGGGAGGATTAAATAAAAGAAAATTCCAGCAATGCTCCCACCACGGTGTCCAGACAGCCTTCCACAAGGAGTCTGCATCTCCCAACTGGCTGGTATTTTGGCTCAATGGGTAGAAGAGGTTAAATAACCCAGCTGGAAATGCGGAGTGTGGGGACTCCAACCCACATATGCTTGAGCATCTGAGAGGGCAGGAGCCAGGCTCTGGATCCTGCTGGACAGAAGTACCAGAAGGGGCATTGAGAGGGACGAGGTCTGGGGAGAGTTTCCACGGTGTTACAGCAGGAGACCCTGTATTCGGTGACCCCTCCACCTGCGCACACCGGAAGTCAAGCAAAGGAGTCCCTTTGGACTGTCTCCCTCCCAGATCCAGATGCCAGACCGCACCCTGCCTAGGGCATGCCTGTCTGCTCTGGAGCCAGGAAAAAAAAAAAAAAAAAAAAAGTCTGCCATCTTTGCCCTTCCACGTCTTTCTAATTCTGGCATTTTTAGAAACCGGGAGGCAACTGATTTTTAATTAGCTGAAATGATGGACTGTCAGGGGCTCCAGCATTTAAAAATATCTGTGAAAACAACTCTTACGTGCACACATAGCTGCCCTCATTTTAGCAGATATACATACCAGGGTCCTGGATTAGCTCGTCTTTCCGCTCTCCACCTGCCAGCTCAAGGTAGTGGACAAGAAAATCTGGCGTGGCAAAAAGTAGAATCCGGAATGACACCCACCGTCAAGGCCACATCCCACGTGGCAGCCCTGCCATTGCCAGAGTTGGGACTGTGCAGGGGTGTGTAAGGGAGGGGGGCTGGGTGCAGTTTTCACCTCCACGCTGCAGCGTGTGGGGACAGTTGTGCCGCGCCTCCATCCAGCAGTGAGGGGTAGCAGTGGGTGCCTGCTCTGAGCCGACACTGGGACACTACAAAGAGACTGTGCCCTCCGCTAAGTGCAGGTCATCACCAACTCCATAGGGTGGCCTGGGGACTGTCTTCAGCTTTGAACTTGCAGCTGCCCAGGCTTCTGCAGCACCCAAAGCCAGGCCGCGCTGCAGGGAAAGGGCCCTTGAGCTAGGGAAGTCTGGCTTCTACATTTATCCTAGGGCATCGTGCTTTGTCACCGGAGCCCCCAACTTCCCTGCCTTCCTTCAGATACACTGCACACAGTAGGTGGTGGGTCACGTGTAATTTTCTGGGTCCCTTCCTGGCTCCTGCGTGCTCCGGCGCCTTGGGCTCCCCCTGCTGGCTCCCGCGGTAACAACCTGAGCCAATGCAGAAAGCTTGTTCGTGTCTCTCTCTCTCTCTCTCTCTCTCTCTCTCTCTCTCTCTCTCTCTCTCTCTCTCTCTCTCTCTCTCTCTCTCTCTCTCTCTCTCTGTCTCTCTCTCTCTCTGTCTCTCTCTCTCCCTCTCTCTGTCCCCCTCTCTCTCCTCTCCTTCCCCCCTCCCTCTCTCCCTTTCCCTCTCTCTCCCTCTCTCTTTCTCTCTCCCTTCCTTCCCTTACTTTTTTCTTTCTCTTTCTTTCTTCTTCCTTATCATCATCATCATCATCATCATCATCATCATCATCATCATCATCACCATCTATTATATTCTAGTAATATGACCCAGAACATCATCATCATCATCATCATCATCATCATCATCATCATCATCATCTGTTATACTCTAGTAATATGACCCAGAGCACCACACATGTCAGGCAGGTGCTCTACAGCAGAGTTATGCCCCATCCCTGAAATCATGTTTTAACTTCAAGGGATTCTCTGCCTCTAATTTTCTCCCCTACCCAACCCCGGACTCTGACCAAGTAACCCATGAGAGGCTGCCAAGATGCTATTTTCACATGACCTTATTCTGAAGTCAAAGGCTAAAATTAAAAGGTGCTCTGATGTACCCAATACATACTCACTGAGAACTCTAGTATTAAGCACCATGGCTAACCCTAATTGAGCACTTGCTGTGTATGAGACATTGATGGACTCTGGATATCAGCACATTTAACCCTCACAACCATCACATTGGGGTGGGACTGTTATCATCCCCACTTTAAAACTGAAGACATCCAGGCCCTAAAAATCAGTACCCAGGGCCACATAAAACTGGGAAATGTTTTAAACCTGGGTAATTCCCAGAGCCAAGGCCCCCAACCCCTATATTATAGCAAGGAACATTGGGACAAAAACAAAAAAAGAAGCCAGGCAGTGGTGGCCCACGCCTTTAATCCCAGCACTCAGGAGGCAGAGCCAGGTGGATCTCTGTGAGTTCGAGGCCACCCTGGTCCACAGAGTGAGTTCTAGGACAGCCAGGGCTACACAGAGAAACCCCATCTCAAAATAAATAAATAAACACACAAACAAGAGCTGGGCATGGTGGTGCATGCCTACGTGTAACCCCAACACTCGAGAGACGGATTGCTGCAGGAGAATGGCCTGCAGGTTTGAGAGAGGCTTGGTCTACACAGCAAGTTCCAGGTCAACCAGGGCTATACAAGCATTCAATTAAATTAAATAATTAAAAAGCACAGGATTGGAGAGATGGCTCAGAGGATCAGAGCACTGGCTGCTCTTCCAGAGGACCCAGGTTCAATTCCCAGCATCCACATGGCAGCTCACAGCTGTCTGCAACTCCAATTCTAGGGGGTCCAACACCCTCACACAGACATACATGCAGGCAAGACATCAATGCACTAAAAATAGATAAAATTTTAAAAATAATAGAGAACCTATTAGAAGTTACCTCCAAATGCCCCTTAATCTCTAAATAACCATTTGTAAATTCTTTCTACAAAGAGAAAGAGAGGAGTGTTTTGCTCAAATAGAGATGCTGGGGTTTCAGTGATCATTTGTGCCACCAGCTGTTACAGCATGATAAGGTCACCCACATTTCCAAGAGAAGATAAGGTTTAAAAAACTTGCAAATGGGAGATGGAGAGGAGGAGGCTCCGTGGTTAAAAGTGCATAGTACTCTTATTGAGGGCCTGTCCAGTGTCTCACAACCACCTGTAAGGAGATCTTACAGGTTAGCCTGGAACTCACGATGTAGTCCCAGGGGATCTGCCATCCTCTTCTGACCTCTGCATTCTGCAGCTTGGCAGCTGCATTCATACGCACACACCCCCACACAAACACAGGCACATAGTTCAAAACCAAAATTAAAAATAAACACGCCATTGGCTGCATTTGAGAACTGACTCACTTCTCTTCGATGCTTTCTGCCAAAGCAGGGTCATCAGCCTCATCTTTGGTCTTGGGGACTCCAGCAGGCTGCCCTCACCACGGTCCTGCATATAGCTCTGACTTGGACTAAAAGTGCTGCGTCGTGGGTCCCCTGTGAGAAAGGGCGCCCCTGTGAGAAACCCATGGCCATACGCATGAAGTCTTAGAGTGGAGAGAAGCTCGGAGAACAGTTAATCCACTCTCTGTCACACGGGAACTTCCCAGGTACCACACTTGTGAGCAGGACAGGGGATATTAAAAGGGCCACTCCAGGCTCTCATGCCGACATTCCGGTATGGAAGCCAGAGATGCATTATATGACTTTTCTCCGGGCCCCGGCTGTTCTTGGTACCTTATACCATAACTGTGCATTAACAGCGTGCACTACTCACCACCGTATTCCAAGCCCTGTGCGTGGGATCTGACACAGATTAGAAGCTGAATTCACTGATACATGCCCTCCACAGCATCTGTGGCTTGTGATCACTCCTTCTTCTTTTTTTAAATCCTCACAGAAATGGGGCATTTATTGCTCCTCTCTGGAACTGCTTCTCCTGGGTGCCACTTAGAAACCTGGGTTTGTCAGAATAAAGAGCACCCTCTGAGCTTCTCCTGTGGAAAAGTTACTGACTGGCCATACAGCTTCATGCCTGCTGTTTGCTCTTAAAGTCTAACCCAGTGGAAACGCCCCCCAAAAGAGGTTTCCTCTTCCCAAAGGCGTGGGAGATCTGAGGTCCAGAGAAGAACCCAACCCACCTAATATATATACATTAGGTATTCTTGAATGTCAATCGTGAGGCTTACCCTAGAAACGTAACAGCATTTGGTTCCATAGCATTCCATAGTATTTTCCTGTGTCAGTATGAGCAGACAATGTACACAAATCCACACACGGATGTGCATGTCAATCTGTATTTAAACACAGGCTAACCATAGGTTTAGGAAGGAGGCCAGAAGTAAGTCTGTATCCTTGGGAGGAAAGGATGGAATTACCTCAGGGCACATGAACTGGTTAATGCCCCATTGCCACAGAAGATCTGGGTGTGCATGTGTGAGTATGTGTGTGTGTGTGTGTGTGTGTGTGTGTGTGTGTGTGTGTGTGTGTGCGCGCGCACAGACAAGACACAGCGCAATTTGGTTCTATGTCTGGAGGACAGTGCACGTGACATGTATGTACATTTACTACTCTTTTCCAACCTGGCTTGTGACAATGTGGTCCTGTTCTGAGCATGCATGTGTCCATATATGCATGCATATGCGTGTTATTTACAATATAATCCTAAGCCTTATGAAAGTAACTGTTTTCGATATGTGTATTTGTGTGTTTAAATGTACAGTCATTTCTAAGTGAGATCCAGGTGGCTGTATAGTTACATGTGCACTCTTGCTTACTACCATACCCACAACCCCATGAGTATATACGGGTCCTCTGCCACAAAGGCTGAGCCAAGCAGGTCCTGGGGCTGGCGAAGCACCTGGGGAAAACCCTGACGAACCTTTGTCTGGAGCCCACTCCCTGTGGCCTCTAAATTTCTGCTCCTGGCAGGATCTCAGATGTCCCTGGTCACAGACTACCTTCCCCAAGGAGTCCCTTTAACTCACAGTCCCTTTTCCATCCAGGGGGCTGAGAGTTGGGGGATATTCATCTCGGGGAGTTTTTGTTCCGCCTCATGAAAGGCCTCAATGGCTGGGAATACCATTCTAATTACGGGGAAGCCCAGCTTATGTGGGGGATACAAAGGGCTGTGGTCTCATAGCAGCTCCTTCCATCCGTCAAATAAGGCTGTCTAATGACGGGGTGAGAGCTCTGAATGCCTAAAACAAACTCAAAAAGGAGGGAAAATAAAGCCGCCGGGGGCTTAAAATATATTAAATTACCCTGAGTAGGAGCCGTGGCTTTGCAAGCACTGGTTCGAGAGGCTGTCCAGGCCGTGAGTCCTGCTATTCACGTGGGGGGACAGGGGTCAGCAGGTCGGTGGGGAGGGGCTCACAGAGCCCTAGCTCATTCTCATGCTAACATCAGGGACATGCTGCAGGCTTACTGGGCTGGAAAACAGAAATGAATTTGCCATAATCCTCCTCCTCCTTCTGCAGACCAGAAGCTTTGCCTAATTGCAACCCTCGGAGCCTGCTGGGCTTTGGGACACAGCCACACCCTGGAGCCAGCACCCCACGACCCTCCCAACCTCTCTTTGGGGCTCAGGGATGAGTGTGCTCCAGGGCTCATCTGAAGGAGCAGGGAAAACAGAGAGTAGGGGTCGGTGGGCAGTAGAGGACAAGGTATAGAAATGTGTCACACCCACCACACCCACTGTCTGAAGAAATAGTTATTCCCAAGTCACAGCCATCCCTTTACACATGAACACACTACCCAGACACACAGATCCCTTTATTCTTCTACACCCTTTACACATAGCACTCCACAAATGCACACTTTCATAGGCACAAATACATCTTCATACATATACAGACACATGTACCCTCCCATAAGCAAACGCAGCACACACACACACACACACACACACACACACACACACACACACACACATTTTTCTCCTTCCCTCTTCACTTTTGATGGGGTCTCAGCATGTAGCCCAGGTTAGCCTGGAACTCACTATGTAGTCCAGGCTGGCCTTAAATTCACAATTCTCCTTCTTCAGTCTCTGGAGTAGTAGTATTACAGGTGTTAGCCACCAAATAAGGTACCCAGAGTCCTTTATAGACGTTCAGGCATAAGGCACAAAAGGCACATTTCTTCTCAAATGGGGATATGTTTCCTCCTAGACATGAGCGGGCTGGGGTGGCATACATACACACACACACACACACACACACACACACACACACACACACACACACACACATACACACACACCTTCAACTGTGACCCAAAAGCATCGACCTGGTACAGTTTCATTGTTTAACAGTAGAGGATATTGGTGCTCCAATGACAGCTGAGAGGTGGCTTTTCGCCAGCCTTAGCTGAGTCAACACTATATATACTGTTTATAATTGCAGCAGGACCTTGGATAAATCTGTCCCAGTCTCTGGGCCTCAGTTTCCTGCCATTTAAGGGAATGCTCAAGTGGGTTGTGGAGTACATACCTGCAACCCCAGCCCTAGGGAGGTTGAGGCAGGAAAATCAGGAGTTCAAGACCTGCCTGAGTTACTTAGTGAAACCCTGCCTCCATCCCCACCACCAAAGAGGAGAGATTACTTGAACTAAATGTTCTAGACAAACTCGAACAGCACAGAAGAATTAAGAGCCATCCCAGGGACTACACCTTCTGCCTCTCCCCTGCTTCTGCACACTCAGTGTGAACCCATGCACACACTGCTGGCACGCACACACCTCCACAGTGTGCCTAACAATGACTCCCTTCAGTGTTCACGTGGTTATAAAAAGATCTTCTGTGAAGCAGTAGCCCGCATCCTTCCTGCCGTAGGCGCGAACGCCTCCTTCCCACCCACCTTCAGGCCTGCTTCGGTAGCTTTGTCCAAGGGACTGCCAGTTTGGGATACAGTGATGACAGGTGCGGCTGTGAATCATCCAGCCCCACAGTGTGGCGCCAGGGACCCAGGAAAGGCATTCAAACCCGCTCCTTTCCTCTCCCAGGGCGCCCTCTGCCGGCGGACCTGTAAAAGACGGTTCTGGAGGAGACCATTCGAGCACACGCAGCTGCGGACCTGACCCCGGGAGTCCAAAGAGTGAAATCTATGCATCTGTGTTCTCCGCTCCACTTTGAGAGGAGCTAGAAAACTGCAGAGCCAGCGTGGAACCAAGACCACTAAACTAAACCGTCGTGGGGCAGGGAACTGCAGCCCCTTGTCTGTAAGGGGTCTAGAAAACACCCTGCCTCCTCCATCCCACACAGATTGCTAGTGGGTGAAGGTGTGTAGAGGGCATTATTCCCGAGGTTGGGTGGAGTATGAGCACCCGGAGTCGGCCCTGGCTGCTGATCTCTGGTGTGGTCAGAGACACTCCAGGCAGCCTAGGAAAGCCCTAGAAAAAGTAAGACCCTATTTCTTACCCACCACAGACCGAGAAGGGCAGGGCTCAGAAGCTTGCAGAAGCCTGCCCTTGGGTGGTGAACCAGGGTCTAGGGAGACCACAGCCAGTTCTCTCTGCTGGCAAGCTCTGTTGTGGAGAATGAGGGCATTGCCCTGCACCACAGGTGAAGATCCTCCCTGCCTACATCCCCAGCTTCTGTAAGTGCTATGTGGGCAGCATGTCGCCAGAGCAGGGGCCCTGGCAAAGGCAAATGGCCCCAAGATGAAATTCGCCATGTGTAGGCTGAATCCTTTCAGGGAATCAAGGGGTTTTCAGAAGGAGATAGGATGGGACCACAGGTTCCTTTTCAAACCCATTTAGAGGTGAAGTACCAGCACCACATGCCATGACCATGTTTGAGGGCCACAGTTGCTCCCTGGGCAGCATGAGAGAGCCTCATGCTTCTTTCTTGGCCCTCACTGAGGCTTTAACAGGCCAGGGCTCAAGATAGAGGCCGTGAGAATTGGGAAGGAAAGGTTGTGTTGTAGAGATGTGTGGAGGGTGGTGGTTTGAGCACAAGCAGAGACATCTACTCCAGGCTTTTCCTGTGAGACCTGAGTCCAGGAAGAAGCGTCTCCACGGTGCCCTGTTTCCCCAGCAGCTGCACCAGGCCTCTGATCCGGCTGCCCCACCAGGTGGAGGAACCAGGTCTGAAGCTCTGCTCTGCTCTGCTGTTCCCGCTGGACTCGGCTCCACGCCCTGGCCTTTGGGAGGAGTGGGGCTGGTTCCTGTGGGACAGCAAGGATGTGCACCAAAGGTTTGACCCAGAAAATGGAAGCCTGAGCACTGGAGGGAGCGGCTCAAAGCCCTTCGTGCTCCTGCTGTGATCTGAGGTCCCGCCGATCTGTTGCCCCAGGGGAACCACTCAGCTCCTGCAACCATCAGCCTCCCCAAACCCACAAATTTGTAAAGAAGTACACACACTCGCCATAAGACATTCCAACACTGACACATAAGGCCAGCTAATTTGGATTCCGGAGTCCTCTCCAAGGGTCTTCTCCAAATTAAAGGGTCCTGTGGGGTTCCGATCCTGAACCCCTGGGGTGGACATCAGAGAGGGTTTTTTTTTTTGTTTGTTTGTTTGCTTTTTAGCTATTCCTATTTTTAAACCTGTCTCCTAAAATCACTTGTCCCTTCTGTGTCTGCCCTCACTCCAATGCATCCTCTTATCAACTACCACCTGCTAATGACAAAGAGAACCAAGAGCTTGTTGTTTTCTAGACTATTCCTCAAGTAAGTGGCTGTGTTTGACTTGAGTTTCTGCTATGCCGACTTCGTTTCTTTGGCCAGGACTGGATAGGATCTGGAAAGTCTGGTCTCTGCACTCGGGTGGAAGTGTGGGGCTAGCCAAGGACTCCACGACAGCCATGGTTTTCCGGTTTACCTGGAGGAGCCTGCAGCAGTCTCCTCTCTCACCTGGCCTAGGCATGTGGTTCACGGGCAGAGTCCCACCTCCACTATTGGGCTCACCACTGACCGCACCACCCACAGAACACAGAAGCCCCAAATTCCTTCCTAATGCTTGGCAAGGATCTGGAAACCGGGTGGGCAAAGGCCACCGGCGTTTAGTGTCAAAGGAGAGCTCTAGGAACCCAGGGATTTGCACTCAAGTCTTGCATATCTGAACATCTAGAGCATTCAGATCCCGGAATCCCGTGGCCACCACCATGAACCACGCAAGGGCCGGGTGTCAGAGCTGGGCTTAGTGTAAGGGCTCTGGGCTGGTGTTTGTAAACACTGAACGAAATCAGGAGAGCTGAATGAAGACAAAGCGACTTCCCTCGACTCATTTAGAGAACTCTCCCCTTAGCAAACACTTTCATTTTCAGAGCTGCTCGTGGTTGTCCGCAGGTCTGGAAAATCGCTGTGCATCTGGACGAATTCCACCCTGGGAAAAGTCCTGGGAACAGGCGCCAGGCACACAGAAAGCACAGACGTCGTCGGCGAGAATGTATGGGTGGAAAAGAAGCGTACCCCCAGGACGCCAACCGGCTACTTGCGGCTTACTCTCCCGCCTTCGTGTGAACCTAAAATGCATAGCTGTTAGCTTCAGCTTTTGTGCCTCCTGGGAGGCAAGCACGAATGTATTGGCAGGGCAGGCTATCCCTTCCCACCTCCGTACATCCTGAACCCTTAGATGCGGATGCAAGCTTACTTTTTCGGTGCAGCCGGGTTCCTGGAAGCTCCACTCCACCCCATCCCTCGCAACTGGCCTGGGTGTTTGCAAATTGTGTTATCCGGATTCTTATATTCTCCATCACAAATGCCCAAGACTTAAAACCCAGATCAAAATATGACGCCTGAGCGGGAAAAAGTGGGGGATATGACAGTACGGTGAGGCACCAAAGTTGGTAGGAATATTTATCGGACATCTCGGACCTCTGCTTCCAGTATTTTGCCCAGTGTCCGGGGAAACCCATTGGGCAGCGTGTCTGCGGGTTTATGCAAGTACGACTTGCAAAGCCCCTGTGGCAGACGCAGAGCGGTGCTGACTTTTCCTATCAATGGGAGAGACGCAGGCTATTGACCCAGCGGCCTCCTCCTCTCGGCCTATTGTCGCGGCTCAATCACGCACTTACCGGAAGAAAAGCGAGTTTATTTTAGCTTGGAGGAGCCTCGTGTTGTGAGTGTGTGTGTGTGTGTGTGTGTGTGTGTGTGTGTGTGTGTGTGTGTGTGTGAAGGGTGGGGGAAATTCTGCAACCAGGACTGTGCAGATGGGTTGAGGATAGACACTTTCAGAAAAGGACCAATTTCCCTTTCACAATGAGCGCTAAGTACCTGACAAATGGGGCTGGTGTTTATTCATGAGCAGGTACTTTGGAGATGGCGATTAGAACAGCCGCCCGCGCTGCCTAGCCAAGGTACTTAAAGCCGGGCAGGTGCAGCTCGGCGCGCGGCCCCAGCGCACAAAGCCCGCGGCCGCCGCGGCACGGAGAGGGGGCGGGATGCGGGGCGCGCGGGCCCGGAGGGCGCGCCGAGCGCAGGCACCTTAGCCCTTTGTTCCTCTTCTGGAGCCAAGGCCACATCACAGAGGGGCGCCCCGGGAAAACCTCCCCTCTAATTACCGGGAATTTCCCTCCGACCCTCCTCTGGGAGCCCAGCCGAGCAGCTTTCGGGCTGGAGGCCGCCGAGGCTCGTGGGAGCTGGCCTTGCGTTTACATAAATGTCGCCTGGGAGTTAACTATTGGCTAACCAGCTAACTAACTGGACAACTAGGACGGGACGTGGAACCCAGGCCTGGGAACCGGTCAGGCACCCGCCGCTGAGGCGCCACCTCTGGCGGTGCGGACCAGCTCGGGCTTTCAGGTTTTGTTTCAACTCCAAAGGGAGAAAATTGGGGTCTGTCTCATTCTCCAGTTTGCTGGCGCCAAGGTCGTGGGACAAACCCTGTCTCGCCCTCCCCGGGGCTGCGGAATCCCTAAGTCCCACTAGCTTCTGCGCGGCCTCACTTCGGCCCAGCGAGCCTGGCGGGAGCCGACCCGGGCGGGCGCAGAGCGCGGGCTCTCCTGTGCTTAGCCACGGGACGGGACGCAGACCAGCCGCCCGCAGCTCCGGTCCTCGGCCGGCCGGGCAGTCTGTGTGGGCCAGACCCCAGGCTGCTGCGTGTTCCTGATGTCCCGAGGTCGGGGACACCAGTGGTGTGCGTCCTCCTGGGGCCTGTCGGGATTGCTCTCTGTTGCTGTTGTTTTAAATCGTTTCAAAAAGCCTGCTAAGATAACTTATCTCCAGCGTACAGAATCAGACAGGAGAAATGGGTTTCAAACAAGCTGGGTTCCCCTTGAGGAGAAAATTCTTTCAGGATGATGGGAAACGAGGGGCAGGGAACTGATGTTACACCACCACCAGGCAAGTTTTACATTTCCCATCGCGAATAACCCGACAGCTCTCCCTTCTGAGGCCCACTGTACATATTGACATCCATGAGAGACTTTTCTGGAACCTCCAGGTTAGAATAAATTATAGAGATACGATAAACCTGATTCTGAGGCAAATCCGATACCCTGATTGTGAATGCCACTGGCAGAGACATAGAGAAGGACAGTAGGAAGGAAGGTCGGAGTCAGGGCCCAAGGGCCTTAACTGCACAGCCATCAGCTTTGGGCAGGGCGGGCGAGGCGAGCTAGCCACCATGCGTAAGAAAGAAGGCTTGTAAGAAAGGAAACGCTTCCCTTCAAGTCTCCTGTTAGGGCCTGAGTTAGAGTTCCAGGGGGAGTTACTTCTGGAAACGCCCTGCGCCAAAGAGACGGTAGGAAGAAGGATAACAATACTGCCAGAAGAGCCTCCAGAGGTCCAGATGCAGCCAGCACTGCGCTAAGCTGCTTGGCCAACCCGGTAAGAACAGCTTTCTGCCCGACAACCTTGGGTAAATGTTTTGAGACGGAGGAACTTGGGATTCCTCTGAAGTTCCCAGGCTAAAAGGACACGAACCCTGCACCGTTGCGCGCAGGAAGCAAATCAAGACCTACAGATCCGCAGACAGGCTCTGCCGGGTCCCAGTGGCAAGGTGACTGCTGGCCTCTACTTGGGGCCTCAAATTCAGGCAGGAAATGAGAGACTGGAACCGTGAGAGGTAGACCAAAGAAGCATGCGAAGACATATATATATTTGCTTTCATATATATGTACATATATATGAATATACATATATATATTTGCTTTCAAGATTTTTTTTTTTTTGGTCTGAGACAGGGTTTCTCTGTGTAGCCCTGGTGGTCCTGGAACTCACTCTGTAGACCAGGCTGGCCTCGAATTCAGAGATCTGCCTGCTTCGGCCTCCCGAGGGAAGAAAAGCATGTGCCGCCACCACCTGGCTGCTTCCAACACTAATCGATATCAGTGTGCTCAGGAGGAGGGCCTGTTGGTACCAACACCCTGAGTGATTTCTTTCACATTAGGATTTTAAGCAAACCATAACAATATAATAAACATAATATAATAATATTCTTAGAAAAAGAGAGATGGCTGGATATGGTCGCAGTCCCCCCCCCCCCCAGTTGACTGGCCAGTCCTCTACTAAGTTTATTTTTCTAGGAGAGTTTGGGGCTAATACATCTTGCGGCAGACTAATTTAGGGCCTGGGTGGGCATCCTTGGCTTCCAGCAAAGCTCATTGAGCAAGGTCAGTTGCCACGGGGCTTCAAGTGTCTCCCTCAGTCTACTGAGTTAGGCAGGCCTTGTGAGCTGCCATGCAAAAGCAGGGCACAAAAATGGTTCTTTGAATCAGACCTGGTGCTCTTAACTTTGACCTCAGAGTCAACAGAGGCAGAAATCTTTCACCCAAGAAGAGTTGGGTCTGGATTTGGGGGTGACTGGAGTGGGACAAAATACTTTTACTTTACTCTGGCTGTGTCACCAATACTGTGTGTTTCAGTTAGTTGGTGATACAGCCTCCATCTCTGCCAGGAAAATCCCAAAAACTTGACTTAAACTGGCATCCATCATTACAGTAGAATTCTAACCAGAAAGCACCAGCCACCACCCCAGGGTTGGGGTAGGGCGAGGTGGATCTCTGGTGAATCCTGCCTACAGGAACTCAGAGGAAGTACATCCCTGCCTCCTCCTCCCCAATCCTGTACCCTCTGTACCATTTTGCATCCTGTTTCTGGATTTGTGATGGAGTCTCTGGTCTAGAACTCAATTTTTCGAAATTATTGAATTGATGTGAAGTAAGCAGGGTCCCCCATCCACCTTCCCCCTGGTAGAGCGCCTTCACCCTCCTCTCCTGCACTTCCTCTTGGCACCCACCAGGCTCAGGGAGGTGTCTTTGTCTTCCTTCAACCAATGAGAAATGGAAGCTCAGAGAATGGATAGAAACTGAGGCTCCCCAAGCATAGAAAGACATGTAACATTCTTCCTGGCATTTTGACTTCAAATTCAGACTGGCCTTGACATTCTCTCCTCCTTCCAAAGAGAGGGCATTTCCCAGATGGTTCTGGTTCTCTGGGCACATTGCGCCTCAGGTCCTCTGAAGCCCTTGAAGACCATCTGGATCATCTTTTTTTGCTCTACTGGCACCAACGTGCCCAGCAGTGTGGGCAGCTGAGGCTGGAACAGTCTCTAGTCCAGGCAGTAGCTCTTCCCTCTGAGGCCTTTGCATTCAGTTCCAGCCTGGCTGGCACCTGCTGATCGAGTTCTGCCAAGACCATGATTGAGTGCAGGTGCCTAGTTTGACCATGACTTCAGGCAAGTCCTTGCCCAGACTCAGTTTCCTTATCTGCCAAGAGACGGAAAGTTGCAAAAGAAGGCTCCTGGCATCTCTAAAGAAGTAGGAGGGGTGCTGGGTGTGTAATTCCAGCATCTGGGAAGCTGAGGCAGGAGGATTGCTACAAGTTGGAGAACAGCCTGGGCTATAGAGTGAGTCTCTACCTCAAAACAAACAGACAGACAGATGGACAAGTTCAGAAACTTGTGACAGAAAGTAGCAGAAGGAAATCTCCACAATTCTTAGGACCTTCTAGGGGGTAGATTTCAGATGGGGAGAAACCCGTCCCCAGTGCCCAGATAAGCAGTTAGATCATGTGTTCAGTATGCAAGCCTACCTGGGATTCACATCTGACTCTGATCTGCTGGTTCCCACTGTGACTCTGGGCCACTTTACTCTGTCTCGGTGCTTTGATGTTACTAATACAGATTAATAACAGTATTGGCATCGTGATCACAAATGGGCTGATACACGTGACCCGGGTTAGCTATTAATGTAATTTCCCGAGACCTCTGAACACAGCTCCACCCTTCCCGGTCCTGTTGGTCTCTACCACAGAATGTCATTATTTCTATTCTTGTACTGCTGCTTGGGGAAGGGCCAAACACCCACATCCAGTCAGATGGTTGGAATCTTGTTTGTTGTGGTTCTGGGTACTGGGTACTGGGTACTGGGTATGGAACCCAGGACCTCACATGTACTGGGTAAGTGCCTCTACCGTTGATCTAGTTTCCCAGTGGCCTTTGCTTATTGCCTGTTAGAGAAGGAGTCCCGTCAGTCTTTCTCTCCTGACTAACGACCACAGGCAGAGATGGCTGTGTGTCCTCAGCTCACAAGGATGAGTAAAGGAGAGAGAATCCCAACTGACCGGTCTCACCATGGAGGATCCCGCCCAGAGGCAGGGAGTAGACCTGTAGCTCACATAGCTATCCCGATGTTCTCTCTTCTGTTGTATAACACACACACACACACACACACACACACACACACACACACACACACACCAGCTCCACAGGGCAAGGGCACTTCTGTTTTGTTCTCTGCTTCATCCCCAATACCTAAAACACTGACTGGCACAAGACAAACCCTGGATAAATAAACATTAATTTTTCAAAAGGTGGAAGAGGTAGCCAGCCCAGTGACAGGATTTGTTTTGGTAGCAGGATCTAGTCTTATTTTCTATCCAGAGGTGATGGTTAACCAGTCTATGACTAAGAGAGAAAATAAGAACATGCTTCAGATCTACCCCCTTGAGAGTTTTCTATCTTGGTCTGTAAGTCTTTCAATTATCCATAGGGACTTTTTTTTTTTCAATGTCTGCCCCTCCCAACCTGCTTAGAGGGCAGAGCTTTCTCAGTGTCTGGGTTTAGGACCTTGTAGATCAGTGAGTCTTCCTTGGCTATGGGTGGTGTCATTTCCTAGGCTCAGATCCAGTCTTCCCCATTGCTTTCTTCAAGCACCAAGAGACCAACCCAGAGGCTCAAATTCTTGTGTTTTGGAATGGGAGGGAAATGACAGTACCAACTATTAGAGATGATTGATATTCACAAGACTGTCTGCCACCCATGGGTTCATTGATAATGTCTCCTCTCGGGTATCCAGTGAAACAGCATCACCCTCACCGCAAGTCTGAGACCCATCAGCAAGCCCATTTTACAGATGAAGAAATAGAGATTTGACCAAAGTGATAGGTTTTTAAAGAAGAGGGAGCCAAATAAGGATTCAGAGAGAGGCTTTAGGGACAAGTCAGAATCTTGGCCATGTACATAGCCATACATGTAAACCACCTGCACCTCTTCCTAGTCATGAGGCAAATGGTAAAGTCATTTTTCTCTTCTTCAAAGGGGGCTAAGAACAAGATCCATGTCCTTTATTGAGAGAACTTCAGGATTAGATACATACAAATAATAACATCACGATCAACGCCTTCAATTTATGCCACTCTTTGCAAACTGTGGCTGCCTAGTGTGTCCTTATTTACCCACTTATGAACTAGGAGTTGTTGGAGGGAAAAGAGGTTCATTTAAGACATCACAATCCCCTAGGGAGAATCAGGTGGATGAAACCTCTAGCCCCAAGTTCCCCTTGAGGAAGAGAAAGAGTCTAGAACTGCCTCCATAGATTTTTATTTTCAAACAAAGAAAAGTCATTTAGGGGACTAGGGAGATAACTCAATGGTTAAAAGTGCTGGCTGCTTTTTCAAAAGATCCAGGTTAGATTCCCACACCCACACGGCAGCTCACTTCCATCTGTAAGTCTGAAACTCCACTTCCAGAGGATCTGATGCCCTCTTCTGATTTTTGAGGCCACCAAGCACTCACATTATACACAGATGTACTTGCAGGCAAAATACCCATATTCATCGAATAAATAAATATATAAAGCTATTTTGGTTTCTTTTCTTTTTAAGGAATAGAAACTTCTTCCCAGACTCCTCTCTCATGAGCATGTTGGTGATCAACTGGGCATAGTCACACATACCTTTAATGCCAGCCCTTGGGAAGCAGAGGCACGTAGATGTCTGAGGCTAGCCTGATCTACATAGTGATATGTGTGTGTGTGTGTGTGTGTGTGTGTGTGTGTGTGTGTGTGTGTGTGTATTTAACCAACAACACCAGAGTTTTTGGTGACAGGTCTGGTGGAGCTGACCTCCACTTTCAGGGCACACTAAGGCTTTGTCAGAGGGTCCCAAGCACCTAGCTCTTCCAGGCCACCCCACGCTCAGTCAGATGGAGTGAAGAGCTGCATGGTGTTGAAGGGGCTCCCTTCTGCTACTTCTTTCACAAGATACTGTAAAGCATTTTTTCCCACTGAATTTTTTCCCGTTCTTTTTAATAGAACCCCTGGAAGAGCCTTTTAATCCTCTCTTTTCATGGCCCCTGCTTGCGGATGAGACCCCGAAAGTTACGGAACAGAAGGATGACTGAGAAGCTGAGAGCTTCTGACCGTGAAGTGCGTAGTAAAACCAAAACAAATGCAAACTTAAAGCTTTTTAAATGGATGCTGTATCGTTTTTAAAAATTCATCTATCCATAAACCATTTCACTTATTGATAAATATTGACAGTACAGCTGAAGAGAGAGAGGGGGGGAGGGAGGGAGGGAGGGAGGGAGGGAGGGAGGGAGAGGGAGGGAGAGAAAGAGAGAGAGAGAGACAGACAGAGAGAGAGACAGAGAGAGAGAGACAGAGAGAGAGAGACAGAGAGAGAGAGAGAGACAGAGAGACAGAGAGACAGAGAGAGAGAGAGATCTGAACAAGCATCCTGAACAAGGAGAAACTCGTCAACGTTTGGCCAGGCAGTGTCCCACAAATGAGACACCAGGGAGGAGACCCCCCCAAACGAAGGAAAGAAACACACGGGAAGCAGCATGGTGGGCGGAATGGGGAACACACACTTCTGACTCCCCACTTTTAACTTACTGTGGATTCAGAAACCGACTATCATGGATGTTGGGACAGTATGTAAAGCAGTGTCGCATAAACGACGTCCAATCCAGAAGAGGAGAGTGAAAGGCGGCGCTGACGCAGCCCTCCGTGTCCTTTCAGTTTAGAAGAGGGCGGGGTGGAAAGGGTAACCCCTAACTCGGAAAGTCCCAGAACCGAGCATGTAGGAACCGAAGGAGGTCTTAGAGGCAGAATAAAGTTCACGGCATTGACACTGGGTTTCAACCCACCTCAGCCCACACCAGCAACCGTCGTTTGTCACAGAACTTTCAATTAGGTATCGCGGAGAGGGGAAGGAGTGTGCACTGCTCTATTAGCTAAGAGTGATTCCTCTATTAGCTAAGCCGCAGGCACACCTCAGTCCTCCTTCCCAAGGGGACTTGAGTCTGAGGAGATATCCTTTAGCTCTGGTACCCTCCCTCCCTGCTAAAATCTGAGGTGCACGAAGCCAAAGAGATGCAGGCGTGGAGGCCAGAAGAGTGTTGCAAGAAAGATGGTGAATCAGCAGCCCTTGGGAAAGAGGCCAATCAATGTTCTCTCCCAGCCTCCGCAAGGCGCCCCTGACCCAGTACCCATCCCCCCGAAGTCTGGCACCCTCGAAGATCTGGAGCGGCAGCGCGCCCCCGTGAGGCCCAACCTGGAGGTTTTCAGCGCGCAGTTGATCACGCTGCTGGTCTAGGTCGGTCCGGCCCGGAGTGGGGCGGGGCACAGGGGGTGCAGACGAACCCCGCCAAGGGTCCTTACCTCCGCGCGCGCGCGGGCATCCATCCGACCAAGCGCAGTTTGCTGCTGGGACTGCGGGCCTGGGGAGGCTCCCACGGGCTCGGACGGCGCATCCCCCCGCCCCGAGCCCCCAGACCCTTCGGTGGCCCTGAGTAGGGTCGCCGGGACCCCGGCACAGGCACCGCGCGGGCGGGAGGAGGCGGCTGCTGCGGGGCGCGGCGGGGCGGGGCGGGGGTATCTGCCGGGCCCCGCCCGGGAGGGGGACGTGGGAGCGCTTATCCCGGAGAACAAAGGCAGCTGGGGATGGCTCCCCCCACCCTCCTTCCTCCTGGGGCCTGCCCCTGAACTTGAACTTGTACTTGACACTTTGTCCGGAAGGTGGCGAGGAAGCTTGTCTGAGTCGGGACAGGGCTCGCCCGCCACCTTCGGTCCGGGAGGCCGGAGAGCTTGCACTCCGCTGGGACCCTAGGGAGCCCTGATCTCCAGGGCCCAGTGTCGCTGCAAACCGCCCAGCGCTCCAGGGCCCTGGGGTTCCGGGCTCCCTTGAGACTGAGGGTGCGGAGGCCTTGGGTGTCGGGGCCCCGAGCCCCAGGCGGAGCCCTGCTCCCCGCCGCGCCCCTCCTCCCGATCCCGCGCCCGGCCCGCCGCCGCGCTGCGCGGGGCAGGCAAGATTCTCTGCACGTCGCGTCGGCAGGCACTATTCAGCCGCTAATTGAACGTTAATGGCAGGTGCGGATGAGGTCACCGGAGCTGGCTTTTCTCACACATTTTTCATGCAAATTCGCGAAACTCTAAACAAATTTGAATAAAAAGCTCTTTGTGCCGCCCGCCTCCTAGTCCTCTCCTCCCAGCCCAGGATCTTGGCTCCTCCCGGTGCCCGGGGGCTCCAGCCTGCAGTTCTGGCCGCAGGATCCGGGCGCCCCGGGGAGTGCCGCCTGGTAGTCGGTGGTTCTGGCTCGAACTACTCGGTGGTTCCGGCTGCTGTGAGCCGGCGAGAGTTTTTCATTTGGGATCCTGGGGTCAAATCAAGCTGGCCAGCCACCAAGCTTTTAGGGAGGCAGTGGGTAAGCAAGCGCCTGGCGACGGGACAGACAGGCATTCCACTGCTGACATCTCACATCTCAGCAGCGCTCACACTCACGCCGGCCACCTTGAACAGCTTCTTGGTTCTTACCCTCTCCGTAACTTAGATGGGGATAAGGATGGACGGTGCCCAGCTACGCACACCAACGCCTGAGGATTAAATGTAATTTAGGGCTGCGCAAGCACTTAGAGCTGTGCTGGGAGCAAGAAAGTGTTAATTATTGTCTGGGGTACAAGGGCCTGTGAGAATGAAAACTGATGAAAGCATGATTGTAATTTTGCGCATACATGAAAAAACTTGTCAAAGGCTTTCCGAGCCTCATGACCCCCTGCTTCCCATTCTGCTCATAGAGATCCGGAGCCCAGGGCCACTGTTTCCTAACTGTGTGGCTCTGACTGTGTCTAAGCCTCTCTGAGGCTCGGTTTCCTAATGTGGAAAATGTGATCATCTTATGGGATCATGGTGAAAATTGAGGAGACATTACTTGAGGCTTAGGAGTACACTGGGACCGGGTTCCCAGTTCAGAACCTCCACCACTCCTATGTCGACACTTATACCTGAACACAAGCTAGGTTCTGGCTACCCTCCTGACCCTAGCCCAGGTAAGAGAGACCATAGTCTGAGGCTTCTCACTCCAAACTCCCCATCACACCTCAATACCCCATGAGCTGTCTTTGCTAGTGATTGAATCTTCCTCTCCTCACTCTTATCTACCCAGAAAGAAAAAAAAAATTATTAGAGACAGAATCTTCAAACTTTTATTTGTTGTGAGCTGGGATAAAAGAGGCAGAGGGTTCCCAGGGTTGGAAGAGTCCTTTCTCTCGGAATTTCTCTTAATTCTTCCTCCGGGTTGTCCTGAAAAAAAAAAAAAAAAACAAAAAACAACAACAAAAAAAAAAACCGTTGGAGAGAGTTCCAAGGATTCATGAACCTGAGTGTCATCTCTGCTCTCCCATCTGCTCCTCCAGCCTCAGCCTTGCCGCAGCCCCTCACAGGTCCACCTCTGAGGAGCACTGGGGTGAACCCAGGAGCATCCTTGACCTTTCCATCAGTCTTTTAGGTCAAGGACCCGAAGGAAGAGCAGCATCTGCAGAGTGCAGATGACCAGCCCCCAGGAAGCAGAAAGCATAGCCCTTAACAGCAATACTAACTGAAGGCTCCCAATCTCTGTATGGCTGAATTCCTTCTCCAGCTCTAATGCCCAGGCTCCAAGTCTTGGCATATCCCAGAGATGAAATTAGATAGAATTAGGGAAGGTCCCAGGCATGGTATTGTGGGAACCTTGGACAGAGAGGTTAATGTCTCTTCATAGGGAACGGGCCAGGAGGGGTTCAGGCTTAGAAGACCTCTTTTAAAGTGGCCCAGGCAAACAGGATATATTTGGGGTTAGGAATCCAGTCTGCAGTCAATGAGATGGGTGTTAAATCTCAGTTCTGTCACTTTCCAGCTGTGACTTGGGACATGTAACAACATTTCTGGACTTCTGCATCACCTGTAAAATGAGTGTACTAGTGGGTTCCCACAGTGTAAAACTGGGGCTCACTGCACCAGAGCAGACCTAACCTTCCAGCACCACCCCCTAGCTGCTTTCCTCCAGCTGCCCTCCAAGTCCAGGGACCTCCATGGGTTTCCCAGGTTCCCCTGGTCAACTCTACTGTGAATCTTTGCTGGCTCCCAAGTCTCAGGACCCAACACAGAGCTTGGTGGGATGTTGTACCTAGACCTATGTTGGATTCCAAACCTCAAGGCTCAGCTCCACATTGTCCTTTACAGGCACCCTCTAGCAAGCAATTTACTCCTTTGGGGGTAAAGCCAGGCAGGCATTTGATTAGCACTGGGAGCAGCAAGGTCAGGCAGTGTCTCTCTGGACACATGCTGTGTATGCAGATAGAGCCTTTCAGAGTCAGTCCACTCCTGAGGCCAGGCTGTCCTCAGTAGGGCACTTCCATTGGGCTAAAGCAGGTAGGGGCGCCTACTCCTAATCAACACAGCCACAAAGCCCCCCTCCTCAAAACAGCTCCTCCCTGAGGGAAATCAGAACCACACTTGATTTACCCACTCTAGGATACTGACTCCGCCCCTCACTTGCCAACCAGCTTGGAGGAACCCTCTGATTTCCTTTCTCTGTCTCCTGCAGAGGTGAGACTGAAATCTGATGCTCACCTAAGCAAGAACCAGAGAAGCTAAGCCTGGCACATAGTGGGCTTTCGGTTAATAGCAGCACCATGATGATGACACGTGATTGGAGGTGGCAGTAACACCACTGGCCAGAGGCCATCAGTATCGTTAAGACACCCTTCCCTGCCACATCACCACCTTGTCTTAGTGCGCCTACCCTTCATTGGCTGAGAGAAGTTAAACCTATTAGGTGATTACTACTCTTTCTGTTTTCAATAAAAAGCATTTCACAAACGCAGAGAAAAAACAAACACAAACATACAGGAAGAAATCCCTCCCATTTCCCAGAGGTTGCTGTCCAGTGTTTATGTTCAGGAACCATCCATACACAGACATAGACAAGCTTAATGGCTGATAGATTTTATTTGACTCTGGGTTTCTTGTGTGTCGTATGTATTTTACCACTGAGCTTCACATACCTCGGACTCCATGACTGACTTTTAAATGTATACAAACAAGAACATACTTGAATGTTCTGTAATTTGTTCTACTCACTTAAGTATATTAGTCAGCCTGCAAGCAAAGATCTACCACACTTTTACAGCTGTGTGGTAGGTATCCCATAGTATTAAATAACCCGTTAGTGAACCACAGTTCTTTGTCCATGCTTCTTAGCAAACGTTTCCAGTGTATCTGGAGGAAATTTCTAGTCATGAAATTAGTAACCAAGTATATGTGCCTTTTACATCTTGACATTGCAACATTTCAGAAAATGTTGTAGTTTCTACTCTCCAACAAACTGCACAAAAATATCTAACCAGTGGGATAGAGGCACCAAGGGGCCCACTGAGAATAGCACTGCACTGGCCTGTTGTGTAGGGCAGCACCTAGTGGCCTGCTCCTGTCCAGGCCTGTGCAAGCTGGGGGCCCAAGGGTGCCCTGCCTCCCAGCGGAGTCGGATCGATAGGCGCACTGGGAGCGGAGGGCAGTCGAATGTGGCCAGGGTCCCGCCTGAACGCTTTCTTGAAGCCATTGTCTGTCCCACCCGCCCGGTCTCCTTAACAGGAGTTGATTCAGGGTTTGTGTGGAGGAGGCTGTGCAGGAGGGGGTGTGCAGTCCTCACCACAGGCACCCAGGAATGTGTCACAGGAGGGAGAGAAAGAGCAAGGGGGGAACCCATGCCTGGGAGAGACAGGACGTCAAGAACCCCTGACTAATGAATAGCGAGGGTGCCCTTGAACCTCACTGGGCTCCCCGTTCTCAGGCCCAGAACAAGAGCCCAGACACATCTGAGACCAGCTGCACAGGATGGCGTGGTTCATCGGAGACACTTTGACAGGCTGAGCCTTTTCCCCGCATAGCTCCGATCTGCCTCCCAGCTCCCCTGGTAACAGCACAGCAGCATGGCTCCTGGTTCCAGGCCCTGCCTGCTGCGAGCAGGAGGAGGGGGGAAGGAGCACCAAGGGGAGGACAGCTGGGGAGAAGCATCTTTAACTCCTGGGAGGCTCGAGTCCCTGCCTCTGGCAACTTCCCAATGTGCTGCCTAGTTCTTTGGGGGTGGAAATGCCAGTCATGAAGCTTCCATTTCCCAAGTGCCCGGACAGAGTGTCCCACCACCGCACATCAGACCCAGAACAGTCCTGAAAGGTGTGCCGTGGGCAGGCATGGAGGAGATGCTAGGCCAGCAGGTTGATGACAAAGGCCCTCTAGAAGGGCTCCTGCTGAGTCCCTGGTGGCAGGACTGCTCCCTGTACAGCATTTTCCTTTCCTGCTGCACTCTTCTGTGTCTGAAGCAGCTCGGCTCTGTAGGCTCTGTATTGGTCCTGTGACCCTGGCAGGAGTTACCACTTCTCTGTTTCCATAAAAGCTGAACTGCCGGTCCTATCACTGCCCTTCACAGGACCATCTGAAGACAAGAGAAATAGTCTACGAGCAGCTTGCACTCAGGGAGGCAGGTGTCCTGTGATCCCATTCAGGTATTATGAGGGCTGGGAAGGGGAAATGGAGAGGAGAGAGGATCTTCCAAGGTTATGTCAGGATCTCCCCAGCAGGGAAGTTCTGGAGCTGGAAAAGGACTCATTTATGACCATGGCCTTTGGGGTCTCTGAGTACAGCTGGATTTAGGAGATACAAGAGATGGAACTTACTCTTCCAAAGTATTTTTCAATGTTATTTATATGTCTTTGTGTATCTTTATGTGAAAGGTATGGTTATTATTGTTGTTGTTATATTTTGAGCCTAAGGGATACATCTCAAGGCCTTGACCATGCTTGGAAAGCTCTCTACCACTGAAGCCTATCTCCACCCCGTTTCTTATTTTAGAAAGGGGGAAACAGTGCTATGCACTGGCCCAGGGTCACCCTGGTCACACACGGATATTGGGTTCGCGCCCTCTAGACTTCACAGCCACACTTGTTTCAGCTGAACCTGTAGTGGAGTCATCTGGCTGGAGAAGTCAGGGAGAGAAACCCGACGTTAAGGAGTGCTGCCTTCGTGGAGTCTAAGGGGCGCTGGCCCAGGGAAGGTCCCAAATATATGACAAACCTTCCTGAAGCCCCTGGGGCACTGTTGAGAACACCTGGAACCAGAGGAGAAGGCAAAGCACCCGACTCGGGCTGGAAGCACACCCAGCCAAGACATACTCCGGCCCAGGCCTTTGCTCCAGGACAGGCCACTTTCCAGTTCAATGCTGAAGGTCAGCAACGGGACAAGCTTCTGGGTTTTCTTTCTTCCTTCCTTCCTTCCTTCCTTTCTTTTCTTTCTTTTCTTTTCTTTCTTTCTTTCTTTCTTTCTTTCTTTCTTTCTTTCTTTCTTTCTTTCTTTCTTTCTTTTTCTTTCTTTCTTTCTTTGTAGGCTTTAGTAGAGTAATCTACCTGTGTCCCAGGGCAGCTTGAAGGAGAAAAGGCTGAGTTGCCTGAAATTCAGGGAGCAGGAGGTAGGGTGACTTTCAGGTAACAAAGCAGAAAAAATAAGAATTCCCAGTGTAAAATGAAGAGGCTAAGTGGCTGCAGACAGGTCATATCTAGTGTTCCTTTTCCAGGCCGGAAGAGGACAGAGGCTTGCCCAGTGCACTAGACAGGACGGTGGGCTGCAGGGCGAGGAGCCTCTGACTTCCAGGTGAGCGGGGCTGCTTTTCTTGTGTCCTTGTTTCTTTACTAGGCCACCTTGGACCCTGAAAGGAAAGATTTCAGTAAGGAGAAAAGAAAACTCAGAGGAAGTCACTATTGTCAAGATGCATATGTCCAGGGCAGGGGATAGTTTCCAAAATCCTGGGGCTGAAGACTTATGCTGCCTTGAGGCCAGAAGCTCTCTTTAGTAACACATGGCTCCATCCCACCTCCAGCATCACACTCCCAGACAACAGGAGCCACTAACATCCCTAGAGGAAGAAGCAGAGGCCTGAGGAGGTGAGTCAGACTGAGGACAGGCCCCTAGTCCTTGGCCCACAGTGCTTCTGAAAAGGACTCTGAGAGATCCAGTTGAAGCTCAGCCCCACAGAGAGAGGCTGGGGCAGGTTTTCAGCCAGCCTGGAGCTCAGATCAGATGGGGGGTGTGCCCCATGGGGGGCAGATCTGACCTGGTGAGAGAGCAAAGGAGAGGAGATCATGTATCCTGCTGTCCTATCAGGAACTGTCCCGAGGGAGTTTGTGTGCTTGCTGAGGAATAGACACCTATGTGACGGAACAGAGAGACAAAAAGACAAATGGATTGATTTGGGCCCAGCTGGGCCCTCTTCTGTGGGCTGCTGGTTCAGACAGTTGCCGTACTGGTACCAAGGCCAGTTGGTAGTTAGTACTCTGAATATCACCACTGTTTCCATCTTCCTCCCCAAAACACAGCCATATTAAGTGACCTTGAAAAGGTCAACTCCTTCCTATCTGTCACATAGCTAAGAAGAAGAACCAGTGTCTGCACCAGGCACAGCAATTCCACAGTAAGAGTTGTTGCAACATTACAGATGTGACTTTAGAGGTCCTGGGACATTCAAGGATGTAAGTGTCCATGAATTGAGGGCTGAGTGTCTGTCCATAGCATCTATTCCTCTGTCCTTTCTCTCTAGCCAGGGTTTTGCCTGCCTCCTGGTCGTCACAAAGCCCCAGAACTACCTGGGCCTGCATTTACATCCTGACTTCAATTTCTAAACTCTCTGGGTTTCCTCAAAGCCACTCAAACTAATATGGAAGGCATCCTGTCTAGCATAATCACTCCGCTGTGGGACAAATCTCTCCCCTGGTCAGCTCTGACAGCATTTTTCTGGCTGACCAGGAGAATGACTACCTGTAACACAGAGATACTACTTCTAATTGGGATTGGCAGCTGGAAGATCTAGGAGCTGAAATACAGTTAAGGGCAGCTACGGAAAAATAAAGGCCTAGTTACATAGAAAGGACTAGAAAGCACCAATCTTAGGAAGTTTTCTTCTCAGGAACAAAGAACAAGGTGATGCCTTAGGGCAGGCAGGACCTCTCTCTTAGCTTTCACTGGGTACCACCCATCCTGGGTCCAGCCCAGCCAAGACTGCTGCCTCTGGAGGGGGAGCTGCGCTTGGAATGTGATTCTCCAGCTTTGCCATGACACTTGGTGATGCTCCATTAGCAGAGTGTGACTCCTAAGATCCCCTGTCGCCTCCTAAAGCCTCTGCCAGCCCGCCCCCCCAGCACCACACTGATCACCAGATTAAGGAGCTCAGATACAGCTGAGGCAGCAGCTGAGCAGCTAAGAGAGGGATGGGGCAGGGCGGGCAGCAGACAACTCCCCCAAGGCCCTGCCATCTTGTCTCTTCCCCACCCTACTGCAGGCACTTTGCTCACTGTGTCTGGCTTCCATTTTCTTCTTCACTGAACTTGGGCTACCCCACCAGACTCCCAGCTTGAGTGAGAAACAGCTCAGGGGAGCAGGGAAGAAGTGCGGAGATGAGGGAGGTGGGAGAGGGAACTGGCTAGAGCCATGCACTAGGAGGAGAAAAACCCAGGCTCACCTGTTGTCCACAAGGCCACTGGAGGCCAATCACAGAGCTCCCTGTTGGTCTCTGGCCAGCTGCCTGCTCTAAAGCAGAGTACCTCCACCATGTCTGAGGAGAGAAGGCTGGCAAAGAAGGAACCAGAGAGGGAACCAATTGGGCACTAGAATATTTTCCCAAAGACCTTAGGATTTCTGGATCCAAAGACATCTCAACTTATTTAAGACATACACAGAAGTCAGGAGTGGTGTTGCATATCTTTAATCCCAGCACTCAGGAGACAGAAGCAGGCAGACCTCTGTGAGTTCAAGGTCAGCCTGGAGTAAGTACATAGGGAATTCCAGGATATCCAGGACTACATAGAGATTCTAAAATTTGAACATACACACACACACACACACACACACACACACACACACACACACACACACACACAGACTTCCTTTTGTCTGTAAAGAATGGCATAGGCTTGGTTCGTCTGTGATTAAAAACTGATCAGAAAGGAACAGGGAGTTTGGACTGACTAGTCCTGGGCTTAGATGTGCAGTAACCCAAATGCCACATCACAGAGGGCGAGACTAGTGGGGATGAGTGGTGGGAAGAGACCTGCAAAGAGCTGGGAGTCAGATGTGCAGACATGTGCACATGAACGAGAGAAGCAAGGCTGCATACTGCCTCCCCTTCCTGGGTTCCTGAGGGGCTCCAGAGGGCTGACACTCTGAAGACATGACCTGGGAAGATGCTAGGAGGCCTGGCTGAGCTTAGCCCGGTAGGTATCCAGCCTTTCTCAGCCCTGGGCCCTATCCCAGGGCCTGCAGGGGCCCAGACAGCAGCTCTCTACCAGCTTCTCTTATGCTGGGCTAGGGCGGTTTTTCACCACTGCAGCATACAGGCCAGAGGGGGACTCAGGCTCAGGAGGGGGTTCTGTGAGGATCTGGGAAGATAGGCTCTGCTGATTCCTGATCCTCCGTAAACCGCCCAGAAAACACAAGACCTCACTTGAGCATATGCAGTGATCAAATCCTTTCTTCCATCTCCCCACCCACCCCTATTCAGAATTCACTGGTCTCTTTCTTGTCATTGTGCTAAATGAACACAAGCTGAAATGATCACCACCGGCAAAGATTCCCTCAGCTAGGAGGAAACCAAGAGTTCCTGATGCTCAACTTCATCATTTTGCTGCTGAGATTAAGAGCCAGAGGGACTTGGGCTGTCCAAAGTCACACAGTAAGCCAGTGGCAAGGCCATGACTGTACTCTGCCACCCTACTACAAGGGCCTAAAAGGGAGCTTCTCCATCATATCCTAAACAAGATCCTAACCTGCTATGGACGGCAGGGGTCTGGGGACAGAGGAGGCCGTAATGCGATAAGCTGACTGGCCATCTGGCTCTGGGACAGAAGAGAGCCCAGACTGGTCGCTTCTGCCGCCTGGTCCCAAGGGGCCCTGTGTCGCAAGAGACAGACTGCCAGATGGACAGGCAGTAGCCTAGGTCTGGGTAGAAGCCAATGAGTTCCTGGTAGTCAGCACTGACCAACTTTCGGCAGTAGGGAAGAAGTGGAGGGGCACAGAGAGTAAGGCCCGGGCTCCCCACAGGGCAAAGAACAGCAGGACAGGGAAGCTGGGGTTCCCCATTCAGAGCCTGAGCCTAGCTCCCCAGGTAGGCCCAGTCCAGCCCTGCCAAGCTCAACTCCCCAGCCTCCAGCCCACTGGCCAGCCACAAACAGGGCCCCCTCCTAGGGGAGGAGGAAGGCAAACACATCTCCCCTGGCACCTTCTCAGACATGCATGCAAAACTAATTAACATGGGGAGACATGCGAGCAGCAGCCGGCCAGCTCCACACCCTTGAGTCCATGCAGACAAGGCGAGCCCTTGTCCAGGGGACCTGCACAAAGCTTTGTTGCTAATTTAGGCATCTGTCTCTGTCTGGTCTGGTCCTCCTGCCTGCACTGGGGTTTTTCCCAGCCCCTCGGACAATGCTGGGAACAGGCCCGCAGATCCCTTATTCAAATCACACCCGGGACAATGAGCTCATTGTGCAGGCCACAGAAAGGGGGATGCTGGGGGGTGGGAGTATGTAAGGGGCATCGGGGAGTGGAGAAGGGTGGGGGTGTGTGTGAAGAAAATAGGAAGCCAGTAAAGTGTTTACTAACATAGCCCCTGCAGCTGCCCAGGGCCCCTTGCCCCTCCCTTGCTTGGCTGGGAGCTGGGAGTCTTGGGACTGGGAGGTGGGAGCCCCAGAGTGGATGGAGGGCCTTGTGTCTATGGGCCTAGCAGACAGATCCAAACTCTGACTCCAGCCTTCATCTTGGTGGCTTCTTCCTTCACCAATCTGCAGCCATCCCTGCATGTTCAAGGGCGGACATAACTTTTGAATGGTTTGGGGTTCTTTTCTTCCTTACCTCAGGTTCAGCAGAGTGAATGCAGAGTGATGCACGGAGGAGACAAGGCTGGAGAAGGAGGCCCTGGAGGCTGCGCAGGGTGGGACGGGCTGTCTCGGCCATTGTCTTCAGGCAACATTTCATTTTCTCCTCCTTCCCATCTAATAAATTAGAGAGTAGATGGTAAACGGTGAAGGGACAGGCTCCCCACGGACATGGAGGGCGGAAGGCAACTCTGTAAGCTCTTGGCAGATGGGCTCCCCAGCCCAGGCCACTGCTCAGGCCATACCTGGCTAGACACTTGAATGCATCTCCATACAATGAACAACATGAGAAAAAGCTCTCTATCTATCTATGTGCAAGTACATATATACCAGCATCCTGATGTCCCTGGGGGGGAGAGCTGAGGCTTTGAAATATCTTCCTTTTACCAACACCACCCCCAGCTCCCTGTCACACTGAGCACGCCTAGACAGGCCGACATAAATAGACACACACAGCCTGACAACTGACACGAAGATACAAAAAGAAACACACGCACCCAGAGGCGGCCACAGATACACACTGACAAGGGCGTAATGAGTGCGGACGGATGGACGGACGGATGGATGTGCATTCAGTCAGGAGCTCCCACCACTGGGGTAGCCGAAAGGTTATGGTGTGGCTGCAACAGCACTCCAGCACCCCCTTCCTCTCCAGCACCTCAGTCTCCTGTGACGGAGAAGTAAAATACAATTTCACCGTCCAGATGGAAGCAAAGGACTCCTGAGTCAGGAAAGTCTGTAACTGGTCCAGCCCTCAGTCAGGGCTGGCTAGGCTATCTCAGAGACTTTTCTGCTTTTTTTTTTCTTTTTTTTTTGTTTTGTTTTGTTTTGTTTTTTTCGAGACAGGGTTTCTCTGTGTAGCTTTGCGCCTTTCCTAGAACTCACTTGGTAGTCCAGGCTGGCCTCGAACTCACAGAGATCCGCCTGGCTCTGCCTCCCGAGTGCTGGGATTAAAGGCGTGCGCCACCACCGCCCGGCCTTTTCTGCTTTTATTAATGATGAAAGAAAGGATAGCCAAAGCCATTTTGTCTTTCCTTTTCTTTCGTTTGTTTTCTGAGGCAGGAGCTCATGTAGCCTGGCTGACCTTGAACTTCTGATCTTCCTGCCTCCATCTCCCAAGTACTAGGGTTAATGGCATAAACCATCATCTGGGCTTCAAAAGTCATCTTGATTGTCCTTATCTCAAGACAACAGATCCTGAAGTTGGAGCAAGTGGAGCTTTGCTGGGCTAGTTTTCATTTCAGCACACTCTCAGGCTCCAGTTTCTTGCTGTTAAAATAGTGCTGAAGGGGTGTTGTAGGATGAAGAGGAACATAAATAGTTGATATGTACCATCTCATGATGGAAAAGTATTAGTTTGAACCACATGAACAGTCAACAGTTGACTGTTCTTGATCTAACAGTGAATAAATTGTATATGGGTCAACCTAGCAAGCAACTGGCCCCACAAGAAGGGAACATTCCATTTGTATATTTACTTAACTGTATTGTATTTTGAGACAGGGCCTCATTAGTTGTTCAAACTGACATTGAACTCCTGGCTCAAGCATTCTTCCTGCCTCAGCCTCCTGAGTAGCCAGGACCGGAAGTGTACGTCCCTCACCGGCTTCTCTATTTCAGTGTCTCCCTCAAACTAGGCTGCTTTTGTCCCAATGAAGGAAACACAGTAACAAGAGTGAACTGAGAGTGAATTCTACCTGGACCTTCCATCTACAGCCACAGTCCACACAGAGAAGGAGCTGCTGCTGGAGAGAGCTTTGAATGTATAGGCAGGGCCCATGGCCTGTGTTGGAAGGGAACCCACCTTCTTAGTCATCTCCAAGCTCTCTTTTCTCTTTTCTCTTCTTCTGACCCTGGCGCGTGTCCTGGAAGAGAGACAAAGCCCATGAGAGGGACCGCAGAACAGGAACTGAGACAGCTGTGCACCTCCTTCATCAGCACGAGAGTCGGGGAGCCACTCTGCTCTGGAGGAAGCCTCTCTCAGCAGCCTCGTGACTGAGACTGTGTGCCGTCAACCGGCTCCCATATTTAAACCCTTGGCAAGTCTCTATGGATGTGACATTTATTCAGTAAACTTCCTCCAGGAAATCTAAGCAAAGGGAGCCAAGGCCACCCAGCGCAGGGAAGACCCACTTGCAGCTAGACCCCGAACATCCCCTTGCTCTGTTGTTCAGCGTACAGGACTAAGAGTACATTCTCTCTTCCTGGGAAAGCATCCTCATGGACCTCTGGCTTTCCTAAATGAAAGAGTCAAGCGCTGCCGCCTCACCTGTCCACAGAAGAGCCTGTTTCAAGTGTACTCGCCTCGCCTACCAGCAACAGCTGGACAGTACAGAAGGAACAGAGCGCAGGACACATCTTCCTAGGCTTCTGGTGGCTAAACCGAAGATTTAGAAAGAATATCCATGCAGCCGGAAGTGGCATGGGCCTCCCGTGCTTTGATAATCACCATACAATATCTAAGAGCTTGATCTACACACACACACACACACACACACACACACACACACACACACACACGTCTACCAGAGTAGTAGAAATGAGAAGAAACCCATTTGTCTTTCCTGGTCTGGGAAGACAAGGGACAGAAAAAGGCCACAGTCAGGGTTAGAGGGCTGGGGCTAAGGACGCATCTTCAGGGCTGGGTCACAATCCAGCTGTGTGGGGAAGTGGTGGTCAGATGCTCGCTACTGTCACTTCACATGCAGGCCTAACTGCCCAGAACTGTGCTCAGGGTCCGGCCTGAGGAGAACCAGGTAGAATTCTGAACCTGGCACTCCAGATAAGCTTCTGGCGTCTAAGGAGAAGAAAACATCTATCCATGAATTCCTCCAGGTATTGGTTTATTATTTCATTGCACTTAAGATGTTTCCTGCTAGTCTCACACATAAATCTCAATGAGTTATTGATATTCTGATTCTTAAGATCGAAGTTGTTTTAAACGGAGAAAGGGAAACTATAGAACTGGTGGGGTCTAGAGAATTGAAGTCTGCCTGAAGCTAAGTGACAGCTGAGGGTCGCCATGGGCAAAGCATGAAATGGCCTCTGACTTTTTTCTTGTGGGCTCTTGAAGAGTGGAGGGGCCTGGAGGAGCAAGAAGCCATAGAATGATGATAACTGTCACATCCCATGCCTGCTAACTCAGTACTCCCTCCCTTCAGTCTGACCTCCCTGTTGTGGATGGATATGTGAAGTTCCTCATCACAAGAGCTAAAGGGCGGGGTAGAGGACTGTGGTTTCCTCCTCTGAGTCCCCAAGGCCTTACTTAACACATAATGTGCAGTCAATAAATGTTGAATGAATAAATGATTGTGGTAGGAAAAATAATGTGGCATGGGAAGATATCCAATTTCTGAGCGCCACAATTTCCCTGCAAACTTGGAAACAGCTCCATGAGCTACTAGAGTCCAAGCCAAGTGCTACAAGGTGACAGGCACAGAGTGGGCATGCCTGCTGAGCTCCAGCTGGCCTAGGTGGCACAGGGCCTGACAGCCTCCATCCTACCCATCTTGTACCCATGGTGACCAGGCCAGTTCCTTTAGCTGGCTCCCTGCCTGTTACTCTCGGTTTCCAGCATCTGACCTGACGTTCCATACCAAATCTCATGCCCTGTCCATCAGGACACTTCCAGCTTCTCTGAACCTCTAGCCAGAGAGTACTCTCCTCTGGCATGGATGCCCTATCCTGCCCTCTTGGTGGCCTAAAAGACATGTTTGGTCACAGGAAGCCTTCTCTGGTACTTGTATCTCCAGACAAATTCCTCTTTTCTTTTTTTTTTTTTTTTTTTTTTTTTTTTTTGGTTTTTCGAGACAGGGTTTCTCTGTGTAGCTTTGCGCCTGTCCTGGAACTCACTTGGTAGCCCAGGCTGGCCTCGAACTCACAGAGATCCGCCTGGCTCTGCCTCCCGAGTGCTGGGATTAAAGGCGTGCGCCACCACCGCCCGGCAAATTCCTCTTTTCTTAACTTCCTGGACCCAAGTTAGATCATATACCCCTGTATGAGTGAATACTAAGGCTTTTCAAGCTATTCTCTCTGATCCAGAGGTCAGGGAGGAGGTCAGGGTTCTCCCTACACTATGGAGTTTACGGACGATCAGGAAACACAAGGACTTAGTGCAGCATAACTGACAGAGAGCTAAGCTTGGTCCCTTGCTTGCTGTCTTCCAGAGATTTTATTCACGACAATGTGTGACACCACATCAAATGGGATGCATACTAGTATTATATATATATACACATATACACATATACATATATATACACACACACTTCTCCCTCTCCCCCTCCTCCTCCTTTCCCTCCTTCTTTCTCAGACCCAGGGAATGAACTTGGGCCCTGGTATTTTTGAGGGCTACTCCTAAATTCACAGGTGAGAACAGGAGCTCACCAAGAGGAAAAACAGCATGCTCGTGGTTTTTGAACTAGATCAGAAAGGCTCCAGAACCTGGATCCTGTTGAGCCTGTGGCTTCTGCCTCACTGCTGTGCTCTGACAACGTAAGGGAGAATCTGCAGCAGCTGAAATGGGATGCAGAGGCTGGAGAGATGGCTTAGGGAGACTGCCAAGCCTAATGACCTGAGTCTGATCACCAGGCCCACACAGTAGAGAGAACTAGCTCATGCTGTCCTCTGATCTACACACACACACACACACAATGCAAATAAATATACACAAATGTTAATATGTATTTAAATGCAATGGGATACAAGAAGTTGCAGGCTCATAAGGATGGGAACTAGAGACCCCCTCCTTCTCTTTACCCTCCTCCCAAGGCACTTGATAAGGAAATGACACTCTCAGAGGTGATGGCCATTCTCCTAACCAGCAGGTTTCTGTGCTACCAAACTGGCAGACAGAAGGAAGCCTTGGCATTCTTTGCTTAAGGAAACAAGATTGAGGGCTGGAGAGATGGCTTAGCAGTTAGGAGTGCTTCCGGCTCTTCTGAAGGACCAAGTCTGGATTTGCACACTCTTGTTAGGCAGCTTACAACATCTGTAATTCCATTTCCAGGGGACCTGAAGCCCTCTTCTCGGCTTTGCAGGTATCTGCACACACATGCTATACACACACACACACATACCCCTTAGAAAACAAAATTGGACAGAGGACACAGATACTATCCCTTCCCCGTCCGTATGACTGTGTACCACTTCTAGAAGCAGAAAGCAAAACCCACATTCACCCTGAGCAGCCGGTCTCTTGCAATTGTGGGAGTTGGTGGAGTCGGGTCACTCTGATTTTATTTTATTTTACTATTTATTTATTTATCTATTTATTTATTTATTTATTTATTTATTTATTTATCTATTTATTTATGACAGGATTTCTCTGTGTAGCCCCTTGCTGTCCTTATCTATCTATCTATCTATCTATCTATCTATCTATCTATCTATCTATCTATCTATCTATGGGAGGACTTCTCTGTGTAGCCCTGGCTGTCCTGGAACCTGATTTTTATAAACTGAAGCACAGCAAGGCTTGGCTGACAGACAATATCAAGACAAGTCAGGACCAGATGAGATGTTTCCCACCTAATTCCTTACTGGGCTCTCTCCATCTGGATTACTCAGCTGTGTTGCGTACCTGAAGTAGGAGATGCTGCAGAGACATCTAGCCGCCCAAATAACCCCATGCTGCCTCCCACGACTCAGCTGATCCCTTGGGAGACAAGGACCCTGTGACAACTGAACCCTAAGACTACAGCTTCTGAGCCATACCTCACGCAACCCGTGTGACATTTGGCTGAGAAAAGAAGGGTGGAGCCTGGATTATATTTACTTTTCCGAACCAGGCCTCAAAGACCCAGTGTGCAAAGACCAGCACAGAGCCTAGCACAGTGCGTGTGCCCGGTAAATGCTTTGTGCCACCATCACTATAACCCTTAGGATTTCCATCCCCATCTCGTAAGCTCCACTTTTTGGACACTCCCAGAGTATGGAGGCTGGAAGGCCCTTCACCCAGAGCAGGGTTTCCCCAGGAAGAAACTGACTATTACAAAGGGGCCAGGGCTGCCGGCAAGGCTGGCCCACAGCCTGGGGTCTTCCAAGGTGAGAAGGCTGAGCAGGCCTCTACCCTCTGACAGCAGGATGAGCCCAGCACCTCCCTGGGAAAAAAGAAATCTCTCTGGAGACCAGCGGCCTGGCAGGGAGCCAAAGCAGGAGCCTCTCCAAGAAAATGCTGGCTTTGAGCCAAGGAGCATCCCAGAAGCTCCAGCTTGCTTGTCAGGGAGGCTGAGGAGAGGAGGGGCAGCTGGGAGATGGGCAGCCCCAGGCAGGTTCCAACCAAAGGAACCCAGGCAAAAGGGAGCTTGATGTGAACCTGGGACACACAGCTGTCTCCCCTGTTTAGTGGTTCCTCTGTATCTGGGAGAGTATGAAGTCACCAGTGGGGGGTGTGGGTCCCACTTTTGGAACAATGATCCTATCAGCTCCAGCTCTGCCCACACAAACCCACTAGGGTACTGCTGACCTAAGTTTTTATCTAAAGGTTCTTTCTTACTCTTACCCTAAATGCTGAAAACACCATGTTGCCCACAGATTCAGGACTGAGAGGTAATCTCCACCTAATGGGCTCTTCTAGGCTGTCCTAAAAGCCCCCTCAGGCCTGAGACGCCACCTGGTTTTTCCATTGCACTCTATGCATAGACCTCTGTGATTAGACATCTCCTGGGTGAGATCAGATCAATCAGTCCAAGTGGCAGGTCTGTAAAAGGGCTCCACCCTCTGGTTTAGACCAGCCATTTCCAGCAGAAATGGAAGGAGGGAGTTTCCTATATAATCTTAAATGTTCTAGAAGCCTCATTCCAAAGACAGGAGAAACAGGTCATTTTAATTATATATTTTATTTAGTCCGATCATTACTTAAATGTGCCATGCTGCCCACATTTATGAGATCAACCATTCCTGTCTATTGGGTATCACACCAGACAGAACAATACAGCTCTTGACTCCAGCAGCAGGTCACCATTTTCAGATGAGGATACAGCCAAAGTCTCTATGGAGAGGGCACCACAGTAGAAGGCAGAGCCCCAGACTCCATCCTAACAGCTGGGCCTACCAGTCTTCCCTTCCAGCTCCCAGATGCATAGCCATGGACTATTAGGTAGAGGACTGTATGCTCAGTCAAGTTCAGGAGGACTGCAACATAAACCTAAGGAAAGAGACAACTCCGAGAGGACGAGAAACATTTGATGTCACAAGGCTGGAGAACAAAGGCAGAAGGGAACTGGAGGGAGGCTCTGGAAGACCTCTGTGTCAGCCCCAACTCTCGATGAGGCCCTCTGTTTGTGCCATCCTGTGCAGGGCCACCTGGCTCCCACGGGCGCGTCAGTACCCCTGCTCCAGCACAGGGTCTGGTGAATTTTCCACCACGTCTCCCTGGAAGAACTACCCACAAAAGCTCCTCTCTGCTTTAGAAGGCGAGAACAAGTCGTGCATTTACCCACTGCCTCTAGTCTTCTTCCTCGGAGTCGCCATGCCAACACACAGTCATAATTACCAAGGAACGCGTCAATAGTGGCAGCATTGACAAAGACACTATATCAGGGCTTGTGAGCTAAGCAAGGTCAGGCTCTTCACAGCTCCCCAGCTTCCTGCCCACTTCCTTTATTCTCCTCAGATCCATCGCTTTCCTTCATTCTTTCTCTCCCACCCAGATGGTCTGATTTTATTTTCTCTGCAGAGAAAGGAACTACAGCTCAGTGTATAAAACACTTTTATAGCAATTAGGAGACAGGTTCTCCTTTGAGTTCTGATTTTAACTTGTGGGAAAAAGTCACTTTAACATCCAGGCCTCAGGGGTTTGGGTTTTTTTTGTTTTTTGGGTTTTTTTTTTTCTGTGAATGGGGAGAATGTTTCTGGACACTGCCTATTCAACAAGGGGGTGCCTGCATTCAATTTGCCTTCTAAATTCAGAGGCTGAGTGTCATGTAGTCATCTCTGAAATCGTCTTTATGATCAACAACAGAGGTACCAGAAGCTCAAGGAAACAAAAGGAGGTTCAGATCAGAGAGGGAGTTAGTTCTAATGCCTGGGAACAGCAGGGCTTGTATCTCCCCCCAGGAAGAGCGAAAATCTCAGAAAAGGAGCCAGGAACAGCTGAATGGTGGCCTCTATCAGATTATGAAAAGATGAGTAGGACGGATGAGAACTATCAGGCTAAGTGACAAGCATCCTGAGGCCCCCAGTGAGAAGCAGGACATGCACCCATTTAAAATGAGAGGTCAGAAAAAGAAGGCAGCCAGCCATCACTGGAGCCCTACACAAGAGCGCCCCGATTTCAGAACACCCAGTGCACCAACATCTGAACTTACAAAGGAGATAAATTGGAGGCTGATGATTAGCATCACAAAATGATTATTCCCTTTGTAACAGGCTTCACTGCAGGACCGCTTTAAATAGTGCATTTAAACCATGATCTGATTTGCTAAATTCGATTTATACACATCTACTGCCTAAGCTGGCGTGCGGCTGTATTTACATGTCTTCCCTTGGCACAGAGGAGGGGAGAAGCTAGCCATTATTTGGGGCCTTTAATCCTTGTAGACAGTAACTAATCTGGGGAGCTGAACCCTGTTTTTCTTCTGCAGCTGGGGCTTTAGTTGCACACTAGCCCCAGTTCTGCTGCTGTGCCCATGGAGACCCTGCTGGAAGACAAGTTAGGACTAGGCCAGGTCTGTTGGAGTCTTTCTGGAAATAGGGGCTCCCTACCGAGAAGCATACCCCTCCCCACATTCAGGAGTAACACTTTTTTGGTACAGATTTCTGGGGTACTGAACTATTTTGTTCCTACAGTCATCAAGCCAAGGATTCAAATCCCACCTTTTGGGGGCCACTGACATTTACTAACCTGAGTCACAGCTATATCAGTGAGTGTACTTAAGTCACGGGAACCAAACATGTGAGGGAATGGGAAAGCTGACTCTCCACTAAAGAAGACAAAAGATCTCCCGGCACAGCACAGGAGGACTGGACAGGGACAGGGACACACACACACACACACACACACACACACACACACACACACACACTCCTTCCTTGCTTCACCTAAAAGGATTTGTAGGCTTCCCTGACAAGGCCCTCTAAAAGACAAATGACCCTTTCCAGTGGGGTCCAGTACATGTGATAGTGCAGCTAGGAATCAGGCCATGGAAAATCCACTCTCCAGCTCACACTGTTTGCTGGGGTGGCGGTGGGGGTTATATTACTAAGTACAGGAATTCTACACTGAAAAAATAAAGTGCCCCCCCAACCCCAGTCAGTGGTTCCACCCTACCCTCAACTCAGCACTAGATTTGGCTTTAGGTCTTGTTTACCACATGTCTACAGATCCCCACAATGATAAGTCCAGCTTAGCACCCAGAACCTGGGGAAAGACTGAAACAGCACCCAGGTCAGAAGAATTTATAGTGAAGATAGAGGTTATCAGGCCACCAATAAATTATCTCCCTGTTGAGAAGTCCACTGAAGCCCAGCTTCTGGAGAATGGGCAGTCAGGATCCCTGGTTCTAGTCCTTGTTACACTAACTTAGTGGCCTCAAGGAAAATCCAGTCTTGGGGGCTCACGTCCCCATCTGTGACATATGCACTCAACCAACATCATCACTAAGCTTTATTAAAATATTTTTTTCTGGTGCTGGGTATTGAACCACTAGGCAAGAGCTCTACCACTGAGCCACATCCCCAACCCATCAATGTTACACAAACCACAGATCAGAAAAATGTTTGTCTCTGACAAGTCCTAATGAGCTTCCTTTTTGAGCAGGGTTAGAGAGTCCTCATGCTTTGTCTTGGCTGCCAGGAAGCTCAGAGCAACCACAGCAGCCAATCATAAATATTATTTTAGGCCAGGGCTTCAGGGTAGACATTGGGGAGTGACAAGAGAGCCCTCAGATGTGAGGCAGGGCTTGGGTTCAGGAGAGGCTTGATAATGGTTATTGGAAAGGAGAACAGACAAGATAAACCTTTGTGTTTATGTGTATGTGTGTGCACTTGCAGAGACTCAAATTGAGAGCCAAGGCCTCAGGCTTAACAGCCCTGGATCCACACTTTTCCTTTGGCAAAAGTCACTTAAGGGACTCCTCACCCTCCCTATCTAGGGAGGTCCGAGGTCACATGAAGCACTCAGGCCTGGCGCAAGGCGGAATTCACTGAACATAAATTGGTAACTGAAGTTTCTTGGTGGGTGACTCTGTACACAAACACACATGTATAGGGCCTGCTTTAGGGCATCCATGGTTAAGGAAAGCAGACCGACTAATGATTGATGGACTGGGGGCGCTGGAGAAAGAAAAGCAGATGTGACTCTTGGGCGGAGGTCTGGAGAGGGCAAGCCCAAAGATGCTGTCCCATGGCTCCCCTCCTGCCACCTTCATCCTCCAACTGACTCAGCCCAGCCTAGGCTGTGAGAATGGGGCCTCTCTAGGTCACCCTCAACCCCAACCATACATACTTTCACAGGTCTCACACTGGGGCTCTGGATTCTCTTCACCTTAGGGTCACACCAGGGTCTGGGATACTGGAGGCGGGCAGGCTCACCACCTCCTGCATCACAGTTTCAAGGAAATGTGGGCGCTGGCCGCACAGGCACAGGTTAGCACTGCTTGGAAGTAACTCCCCAAGAGCTTGCGGGTCCAAACTACAAAAACAAATAAAAAAAACAACAATAACAAAAACCCGCTGTCATGGGTCAGCTGGGCCTGCACCTCAGCTTGGTGGAGAAGGCCCTTCCGCCAGCGTCCCTGCAAGGGGCCCTGGAGCACCCTACTTTCTCCTTTGCATCCCGCAAGGTCACCGCGGCCTTGGGGCCAGGGTCCCCGAGCGAGCCGAGCGAGCGACGGAGGATGGTCCGGGCAAGGGGTGGAGGATGGAGTGGGGGGTGACTCCGAGTACTCGGCGTCGGCCCAGCGCAGGCAGCTTCCAGGACTCCCCGGCCCGGTGCACTCTCTCGGAGCTCACGGCTTCCGTGGGCCGCGCGGCCCGGCTGGCGCGAGGAGGAGCTCGGCGGAGCCCGCGGCGCGGCGACCTACCTCGTGCCCACGCAGCCATCTTGCCGCCGCTCTTGCTCGCTCTCAAAATGGCCTCCCGGGCCCGCGGCGCGCCCCGCCGGAGCAGCCTTGGCGCGCGGGCCGAGGGGACGCACGCGGCCGGCCCTCCGGGTCTCCGCTCAGCTCCCCCGGCGTCGGGGGTGCGTGCGCAGGCCGCGCTCTGGGGTCTTCCCGTCCCGCTTTGGCCGCGGGCGGGCGCCCGGCTCTTCCGTAGGCCCGGGGCGAGCTGGGAACTCGAGGTGTGAGGCCGGCCCAAGAGTGTCTGTCTGTCGGGGCGGGGGAGGCCCAGAGGGAGCGCACGCCAGACCAGGCCCTAGGCGTCCCCCCGGTGGGGCGAGCCTGACCCCCCGGGCAGATGAGAAGTGGCCGCGCCGTTTACTAGCCGAGGTTCCGGCCACCACCCGCGCCGCAGGCTTAGGCCGGACGTGTCCCAAGAGCCCCGTCGGAGGCCAGAATCATTCCAGCACCCCGGTGCGCTCAGCCTGCTGGCCGCTCCGCCACCAGCTCAGCCGGGGAGCGGTACAAAGCACAAGCCAGCAGGTGTGTTTTTAAAGCCATCGCACACTTGGGATGTGCACACAAACCGGGGGAGGGGGGCGGGGATTTTGTGACTTTGGACTCTGGCCTAGAGAGGGACTCAGGTAGAAACACAGCCGCCTTACCAACGGGATCCTGGGCTCTTCCAACGTTCCTGGTCGCCCGACCCGTTTTGGAGACACCCCATGTCCTCCTTCCTTGGCTGTGGCCACTCACCTCTCCCGTGGCGGTGGTGGCACGCCCTCCTTCGTTGCGGGTGCCAGCCAAGAGACGCAGAGCCTAGGTAGGGAGTGCAGGAAGCTGGAGGACCTGCCGTGGAGCAACTGTAACACAGAGAGGAGACGTCGGGCGCCTGCCACGGACCCCTAGAAGTGTGTCCGGGTCAAGCCTCGGGGGTACTGTGTGGCACAGGCTTGGAGGTGGGGACACAGGCGCCCTCCGAGTCACGACCACAGCCTGAGGAAAATGTTGGATGCTCTGATCCCCACCGCATTCACCCAGAATGTGGAAGACATCGGGTTGGGTGTCTGCTAAGGAAGGGAGCAGGTTCTGCCTAGGACCCAAGGTTGTCTCTGCGGAAGTCCCTCGAGAATGGAAGTCCAGGAGTCGGAAGACCTGGATGCGTGTTCCTGACCTAAACAGAATGCCTGAGTTCGACCCAACCGAGGCACGAACGTGGCTTTCCCCAATGTCATATAACTAATGAGACTTAGACCCCGGGAGGTTTTTCGGAAGAGCCAGCTCCATACATAGAGTTAACACGGGCCTCCTGGAGGTGCTGCCTTGGTCTCCAGCCCCAGCCTTCTTTGCTAGGGTAGCCAGTGAGGGTCTGCTGACTTAAAATGTCTCAGGACAGTTAGATGTTCCCCTAGTTAGTCATCCAAGCTCAGAGTTCATACCTGTCTCTCCCTGATCTCCCATGGAGTGCTCTTTTGAGACCCTTGGGACCCAGCAGATATGGTACTAGCTGGGGGAGGTAGGTAGCCTGTGGGCCCTTTGGTGACATTTTGCATCTATTAGGGCTTCTATTCTGTCTTCAGCTGGGGGAAGTTTTGAATTTCAGACCCAGATATGTGTGCACCCCCTGCCATTTGAGATACCATTTGACTACGGCCCATTATGTGCCAGGCATTTTATTTACATGTTTTATGTAAATCTCAGGTGACCCCTGTAGGTACAGGCACGATTGTCCCCATTTCACCCAGAGAGGTGAAGGCCACACCTCACGGATAGCCTGAGTGCCAAAGGAAGGGGTAAAATCTGTGAAAGAACCCTGCCTCACAGCAGAGCACTCCCAGCTCCCAGCTGCTCAGCCTCTCAAAAGATTTAGAATGTGAGTTTTCTAAACCTGGTGATCCTGAATCCTGAACTCTAGAACTTCAAATGAGGAATTATCACCTTCAGGGGCAGAAAAAGTCACATAAGTCAGCCAGTCCTACCTCCCCATGAGCTGGGGATCTCCGCAGCCTTTCCAGGCTCCACCCTTCTTTAGTGTAGGTCCAAAATCTTGTGGGAACCTGGAGAAGCCCCACAATGGCCAACAATCCACTTACAGCGGACAACGGTATTATTATCAGGATAACCCAGCCAGAATAATATGAGATATATTGATATAAGGGCTTGAGATTTTTGCACACACCCTGAGGGGATGCAGGAGCTAAAAATAAAAGAACATTCATAGAAATGCCCCTCTCTTTTTCCTTCACATTCAGGTAAGAAGCTCTCCCATTCTGAGAGCTGCTTTTTCTTTAAATGGCAAGACATGGTCCCCCCACCGCCTCCGCCATGAAACGTTTATAAGAGGCAAAAATTACATCAATCAGGCCTAAGTTGAAATAAATACATTTTAAAAGTTTTTTTTTTAAATAGTTTTTTTCAGACGAAGGGTAAGGGACATGGCTCTTAGCCTAGGCTGTGTGAGGCAGCAAAGATTGGGCTGCTGTAGGGTGAGGTGAGATGGGTGGGGACTGGAGAGACATCCAGAATGGGCGTAATGGCAAAGGACAAGAGACTGGAGCCACACTCTCCAGGAGGCAGACAGAAATCCTTTACAAAACAACCCCAGACAGATGCTCTAACACTGGCCTACCCTGGAGGGTGGCCATAGTTCCCAAACTTCCATCCAACTTGCCTTGAGATCCAACTATATCCTAACAAGGTCTGAGAAACACCACCCTCCACATTTCTAAAACACACAAAGACTAGGGATTTGACCTAAGCCAGCGAGAAGCAGTTCTGCTCACAGTACCCCTAATTCGTGGGGGTAACAGAATTAGGCTGCAAGCTGGGGTGGGGGTGGTGAGGCTGACCAGTGAGGGGCTCCAGTGCCTGCACAGATGGAAGCCGAAGAGTTCTAATTAGCACAAAGCCTGTACCTTCCATTAATAGCTCACCACCAGCTCCTGGATGCCGCTGGAGGCAGTCAAGTTGGAATGTGTGAGGCTCACCTGTCCCCAGCTCATTAACAGACCTAGGGTGAGAATAGGGCTCTCCTGTGGAAGGACCAGCCCAAACCAACCCCCACCCCCATCTAATTACAGGTTTGACTTCTGGGTCCATCTGAGGGGAAGAATGCTTGACCCAAGTCCCATATTCTTGGGCACATGTTCAGCCAGGTCTCCAAGGACAGTGTGCTCCCTCCAGACTTGAAATAAATTCCTTTAAAAGTGCCGGCATACATTCCATTTATATGAAACCCTAAATAGGTAAAACTGACAGAGACCTCAAGGGGTGTGGGAGCAGGCAGACTGGGAAGAAGCAAGAGAGAAGTTTCTGGAAGGGGGGAACTGCTATCTTGGGTGTAAATGCATTTGTCAGAATTCATAGAACTGTACACCTCTAATCTATTTCGAGATGAAAATCATGCCTCTCGGAATACTGTGTGTGCCTCACATATCCACCCAAAGGTGTCGGCCTCTAACTGATCTCTCCAGAGCTTCTGGTTGATGTGCAGGTTCACACCCTTTTTCAGGGGTCACAGTGGAGAAAGGGGCGAGAGCAGATGGGGAAGCAGGACTGTGCACATCTCACAAGCACGAGGCCTTGGCTGGCCGAGTGGGGAGGAGGAATGTCTGAATTGAGTCAATTAGCTGCAGAAAACTTCAGAAAAGAAGTAAGGCCCTTCATAAAAACAAAGCCCACTCCTTAATCCCCAAAGGCAATCCTCTCCCCCATTCCCATGGCCATTCCTCAGTAAACAAAGAAATCCCCCCTTCCACATCCACACCTCAATATTCATTATGAGCTGATGTCTGAGGCTGCATTCCAGCCTCCCAGAGTGCCCTAATGACTGGAAACCCAAGGCAGATGACTGAGGGGTTTCCTCTCCTCTCTCTCCACAGCTCTGCCCTTCCCAGGGCAGCCTGTTCTTTCTTTCCTCCTCTTTCTTCTTTTCTTCAAATTAGTGAATAAGCAAACCCCTAGCAAGCAAATCAAAGCAAAGACATCACTAACTCTACTTTGTTCATTTATTTTGACAAGTGCAGTTTAATTTTAATTATTTATGATAATACTTCATAGTAGACGAGTAAATGTGCCGGGGTATATTTGGTAACATTAATGAAGTCTGCCTAATAGGGACCTTCACTCCAGCACCCTGCCTGAAGAGCTCCCTGCTGGAGGAGCAGGGCAAGCCCACTGGTCTGTGGTAGGGTTTGCATTTTTTTGTGTGTGTGGGGGTGGGGAGAGGAGAACTTAATGGGTTTGAGGATTAGCCAAGGGAAAATTAACCCGATTCTAGAGAAGAGGCAAATAGTAAGCCCATAATCATGTGTCGATGTGGATTGTGTGTATTTAAACACCGAGAACGCACACTTGGTGATAAGAAGGCCCAGGCGTGCACACATGCCACTTGCATATTTACACATGAATCTCCAATGTGGAAATCAACAGAGGCCCGGAGAAATTAGGCTCTGGGCAATTAAAAATAGAAATAAAAACAGAAAATGGAATACATAGAGTTCTCTATCTCTCCCAAGTACCTTTTTCCTATTTATCATATGCTTCAAATGGGCAAACACCGGGCAAAATTTGGAAGACTGGGGGAGGCAGTTTCTTCAGCTCGTGATCACATTGGAATGTTCCATTCAAGACACAATAGAGGTAATACACAGGTCTTTGTGGATGCAATGTCACTTTAAATAGGGCTAGACTAGGGATGTAGCTCTGTGGTGGAGCACTTGCCTAGCATCCATAGCATTAAAAAATCCAATAAAGCTGACTCTTATAGCATATTCCCATGACTGTTAATATAAGTGTAGTACTCTACATATCAACAAAATATATACATATGCACACTTAAGAAGAATGGGTATATTAGATACCATTTGGTGCAAACACATAGGTATCTGAGACATTTTGAGATACACACTGTAAAGCATTTACAATAAAACTTTGTGCAGTCATAATAGATTTAAGGCATATTACAATTAATGCTTGGTTTTTGAGACTGTAAAGAAACCTTTGGATCCCCTCCCCCCCTTTTTTTTTCAAGTACTGGATTTCCTGTTACTTCTGAAGTGTCTGCTAATGCTCAAGGTAGTTTAGAAACATATCAAGGGATAGATGGGTTTTCTTGAGCCCAACAATAGGACAGTCTCAGGACAAAGCCCAAGTTTGGTCTAGCCCTTGGGACAAGAACTATTAACTCCACCATCTTTGGTTTTTTTCTGAATGATCCCAGCAGGGAAAGTGGGACCTCTTCACAAGGAGGGCTAGCCAAAGGGTAAGAGGTGGGAAACTTTTCTTGGCATGGCCCAGGTGTGCAGGGTAACTGTCTCCAGGACCTGCTTGTCCCTAAACACAGGTGTTCCCGGGGGCCCTTACAATCCCCTACTCTTCAAACAGAGGGGTGTTTTGGACAGTACAAGAGGATCAGCCCTAGGCACCTGGCTCCAAGATTTCTCCCCTGGCCCCAATCTCTTCCAACCTTTCTCCGTAATGCTGTGACCTGGCTCTGGCGTGGGAAAGGCGGTTTGGAGCTTTTCACAAATCCAGTATCCCCTTGAACCAAAACCAATTAGCCCGGCCCAAGGTCCTGTCATTGAGGCCCTGGTCCTCTTTTCAAACCCCTGCAGCTCAATTGCGGTGAGGGGCTGGCCAGTGAATGCCGGGACCACTTAAAGTGGTGCTTAAGCCGGACCAGGAGGGAAGGAAGGAGCCAGCGCTGTAGGAGCTGCGGCTGCCCATTCTCAGAGCCACTGACCAAGGTTTTGTTCCAGTCGCAGCCCCCACCCTGGCTCTACTTTGAACGACCCTCCCTTCTCTCCACTTTCCAGCTGTCTGGAGGAGAAATCAAAAGCTAACTCTAGGAATCCGTGAGACACCCAAATGTGGCTACCCTGGATAGAAAGGGCATCACAGCTTTTGAGTCTGAACCCTACAGGTGTTGTTAACCACGATAACGCACCTACAATATATATATATATATATATAAAGCCCCTACTGTATACATGTTTTCCTTGACTGCACCTGAGCAAACAACCTATCTTCTGGATGAGAAAACTAACATGCCTGAAATCACAGGACTTAACCTGAGGGCAGTTTGGGAAAAGCTTTTGGGAACTCCCGAAGGCTACTCTCTTAGGGAGAGAGAGAGAGAGGGACCTCCGGACCAAGATGAGAAAGATCATGGAGAGCTCATCCTCAGTGGACGAAAAACCGATTTAAAGAATAAAAAGCGGGGACAAGCCCAGATAGCTACCAAGATGGGGTCCACATTGTCCACATCTACATAGGACAGAGTGAGTGTGAGGATAAAGTTTCCCAGCCTTCCTTCTGTCCCCTGCCTCTCGCTTGTCCCCCAACTTCCTTTTACACCCTTCCAGGTGGGATGAAGACTCGCCCTCTGTGTAGGGTAGCACTACTAGGGGGTTCTGGCTGTCGCCATGGTAACGCGCATCCCACCCTAGGCCAGAGCTGATTGGTCATTTAAACCAGGGTGGAGGAAGGTAGGGTAGGCTCCAGTCTGGGTGAAACAGGGGACAAGGACACCCCACCCCACGCGTGTGAGAAGCCAAGGGTGGAAGCGAAGGCGATTAAAATGGCGCCGCAGCCTCCAAAGGGCCGCTGCTCCGGGTGCGGACACCCGGGTGGGAGGCAGCTCCGCGGCCGGCCGCGCTGCTTCCCCGGGGCCCTGGAGGGTGCATCAGTCCGGCCAAGGCTGTCCTGGGCATCCTGGCCGAGCGCTCCCCGCCCGGCTCCCTCGGCAGGCCAGGCGCAGTCGGTGGCTTAGCGGGATCCGCGGACCCCGGGGCGCGGGGCTGCGCGTTGGGGGCGAGGGCGGGGCGGCCGGCGGCCTCGCCTCTAATCCCGGCGCTGCGTGTGGGAGCGGCGGGATCAGGGAATTAGCGCTGTAACTTCGGATTAGTAACGCTCGCTAAATGAGGGCCTAATTCCGACCCTTCATGCTTTTCAGCGTCGCGCTGGGTCCTGGGAGGCCTCCTGGCCCCGCTGCTCCGTGCTCCGTTCCCATTTCCCGGGAGGTCCGACTGCGGTCGAGAACTCCTGGACCAGCCTCGGAGCCGGCCTCTAGCCTCGCAGTAGCCTGCGCTTCGGTGATGCCTGCTGATGCCAGCTTTTCACTGGCCGGGCTGAGGCCCATAGGAGGCCGGTGTGGTTCAGGGTAGAAATTCCGTGGACCAGGAAGGAAGAAGTCCTCGAAGCCTCATCACCAACAAGGGCTGCCCGCAACCCTGCCCTGCCAAGTGGCCTCCGTGTGACCTTCTGCGAAAGGTTCCGTGTTTCTAGTTGTAAAATGAAAGGGGTTGACATCTTTGAGATCCCAACCAACTCTGGCTTCCAACTGTGCCTTCAGCCGCACTTCCAGGGCCCACGAGCCTTTTCTTTAGAAAGAGACTAGTTAGTGGACATTGGAACAGTGTAGCCCAAGCTTGGGCAGTCAGACCAGAGGAGACCTGGAGAACAAATGGAAAGGGGGGTGGGTGGGAAGCAAAGGCTGAGGAGGCCTCAGGCCTTGCTGGCTCCTACAGGCCTAAACTAGCTTGGGAGGTTGATAAGGAACATAATTTTGAGCCTGTGTCTTGGGCTCCAAGTGTCCAGGGTGGGATTTGAATATCTCTCTGTTAGGATGAAATGGATAGGTTGGCACCCCTGAAAGCCTCTTCTGATGGGTGTGAGATAAACTCTGTGATTTAGAATCAGTATGCCCATTCATTCCATCAACTACCACCACTACCTCCCTCGAAGCCTCATCCTTTCCCTAAAGCTCAAGGTTTGTATCAGCAGATTTTCCCCCCCCTTCATAGAAAGCAAGCGGGAAAAGTCCTGCACTTCCTCAGGCTCAGACTCAACCTCCTTCGGATTCCTAATGGGGGTTCAGGCCTGCCCCTGACAGCAAGGGAACCCGGTGTTTAAAGGCAGCACACATTTGAACTGCGCAGATACAGCTGTGAAGCTATAAAGCCATCCTGGCTTAAGAAGGACTGGTTCTTCCAAAATAGCAAAGGAGTCGGGCTGGTGGGAAGAGAAGGATCTAGGCCGTGGGGCAGGGTCCATGGAAGCCCCAGCCCAGCTGTGAGATGTGGAGGCAGGGAGTGCTGGGCAAGCAGGCTGAGAGCTGCTCTGCTTTCCTCTGAAATGAGGTCACCATCAGCACACAGGCTCCCAAGTGCCCTAGGAAGGGAGGGCAGGCCCAGGAGATGCTGGGGGGGGGGTGCTCCTGGGTCCCCAAATATGTGAGTGACCCTTCACAGGCCAAGAAAAGCAGACTGGACTTTCAAAATAAAGAAGAATTACAACAGGATCATGGAAATCTTCCTTCTACCCAGTGATCGTCTCTGAGGAGGAGGCAACCAGAGATAGGCTTTCCTGCCTCTGTCTGCCTGCTCTTAATTTTGTCAATAGCTAAAATTCAAAGAGCAAGACAGTGAAGAGTCTCCATCTACCTCAGCCACACCTTGCCCCTTCCCAGTGCCAAGGGATTTCCCTATTGTACCATTTGAATTTTGTAAAAAAAACCACATGCAATCTTGGTTGTTGTTAAAATAATTTTTGCTAAGCAAAGGAAAAAAAATGGTTTGTAGGCGCGAAGATGGAAAAAGATTTCTATTCTTAAAAGGGGGCTGGGCAGGTTTCGGGGTAGAGGCTGAGAAACCAATATTATAAATAACTAAGGTGGAGGCTCTTGGGATTGAATTGGGCCAAGATGGAAGTGAGGCGATCTAGGTAAGGCCCACCTCTTCACTTCTGAGCTGTGTGACCCTGGAAGAGTCAGTCCCCCACCCCACCCCCAGACCTGCTTCCTTATTTGTTCAAGGAAATGAAAACGGGTCAAGTCAGGATGGTGGCTCCAGTCCCTCCCAGCCAATCTGTTAAAGCACTCATACATACACTGATATTCCCGCAAAGCACCGCAAGCCTTCAAGGAATGTGAACTGACTGACTTTGGATCCTTTCTTCTCTACAGCTCCATAGGGTCCACAGCTGGGTCTACATTCACTGCGGGGGAGGGAGGAGCCCCAATGGTTTTCCAAGTTGCAAGGGCCCCAAACTTCACAAAGGAAAGGGGGTGAAGGGAGTGTCATGGAGGAGAATGACCTGAAGGCAGATTAACCTCAAAGGGGGACCTTCCGCGCTATGTGGGGCTAAGAACCTCATGCGCTGAGCAGTGGCACGCCCCACTCGCTGCGCCCAGCTAAGAGGGACCTGGAGCTTGAGTGGCCGGTGTGCAGCATTAGGTTGCCATGGGAACGGAATTCAGATTTTTCCCCAATTGCTTTTTTATTTGCTAGACATTGTAATACATCTTATGTTGCCACTTATTGGGGCGGGAAGGAGAGGAGCTCCAGAGACCCTGGCTGCCCCTTAACCAGTTGGGGAAGTTGGGGAGGCGGGCGGCTCAAGTCGTCCGACCAGGGCCGACGCAGAGGCTGGGTCTCTCCCGCCCACCAGCCTAGCCCGCTCTTGGTTTGTATGCAGGGCAGGGCCGGTCGGTCGGTCGGGGCGGGAGGCCCCCGCCTAGGCCCCTTGCCATTGAGCACACTCCCCGCCAGTTCTGCTCCGCTTCACGCTGCACACAGACCCCCCAACTGCACACAAAGGCAGCTGCCAGAGCCGGTGAAAAGTGATCAAATTATCAAGAACTTGACCTCACCGAGGGGCGAAGCTCCAGCAACCCCCCAGCCGTATGCTAATGGCGCTCAGGGGCTGACTCGTCGAATAATTCGATAAAGGCCGCATTGTTAGCGGCAGGGCAGCCCCCTGCCCACCCTTTTACTCCCCCCACCCCACCGCCTACCGCTTCTCTCTCTCTCTCTCTCTCTCTCTCTCTCTCTCTCTCTCTCTCTCTCTCTCTCTCTCTCTCTCTCTCTCTCTCCTCTCCTCTCTTCTCCTCTCCTCTCCTCTCCCCCCTCCCTCTTTCTCATCGCATTTGCATCCCAAAATCCCCGTCCGCAGCTCCGGGCGCGGATTGTTCTAGCCTGATTTATGGGGTGAAGGCAAAGGCTGGCGCCTTCCCCGCCAGCGACCCCTCCGCAACCCCAGCCCGCTCCCTGCCCCCAGCCCACTCCACTTTGGGGTTCCAGCCTCGGCGCTGGGGAATGGGGGTAGGGGGCAGGGAACGAGGAGGAGGTGAAGGGAGTGCCTCCAGGACACGGCGGGTGTCCCCGGGAAAGCCGAGGTCGGATACCTGGTCCGGGCGCGGCCGCTCCATCGAGTTGGAGTCCCCTGGGTGGCGTGGGCTTCTCTGGACTCCTCTGGCTCCTGTGGCCAGGGCGGCCGGGCGGGCGATCGCACGCAGAAGTTGTGAGAGTCATTTCTACTTTCGGTTATCTAGCTTTATGACGGCTCTGTGGCACTCATACAGCTAGATAACCAAAGAGAGAAACGGGCCTCCCTTCGCCGGCACCGCTGCCGCGCTGTGGGCCCCACGTGCCGCTGCCGACCCGGCGCGGGGGCCTGAGCGGGCGCCTCTCCCGCAGCCTCGGGCGCACGCGGAGAGCCAGAGGGGACCGACAGACACACAGACACACGGACTCCCGCTACCCGGGTCGCCCAGCTCCCTTCCTCCCTCGCCCTCGCGGCATCTCCACCCCCAGTTCCCCGTTCAGTGCGTCCGCGGCCCGCTTCGACGGCAACCCGGGGCGCACTCGGGGCACCGGTGCGCCGCGCTTGGGCAGCCTCGGGCGCCCCGGCGGCCCCCAGCGCACTGGACCGTCAGCCCTCCTCTCCCAGGCTAATCGCCCCGCGGGGAAGTGACGTCAGTCCGGGAATTGGCCTATCACGGGCTCCCATTCAAATCCCAGCCCCCTTCCCGCGCTCGGCACCACCCAGCCTTACAATGGCCTCGGCGTTCACCGCTTCTGCGCCGCGAGGACAGGGGAGCGCCCCTTCTGCCCTCAGAAGCGTTAGGCCTGCTTCCCTGGATGCACACACTCTGGCCTTTCTCCCTAGCCTCTCTGACCTCCCCTCAAAGTCTTGGGTGCCCGGCAGCCACCACAGACCACCAGAGTTAGAGTTTGAGGGAAGGGGTTTAAGGTCGTGGTCTCGCCAGGGCAACCAAGTGAGCGCTTGAGAGACCGCGAACCGGTCACTTCATCTTTAATCTCTCTCTTTCTTTCCCCTTGCCCAGCACTGTGCAGACTACGCGGTAAAGACTGGGAATTAAGGGAGGGACTGAGTGTCCTCCTATGTCTAGATCAGTAAGTGTATCCCATACATAGCGCCTGACTTGGAGGGATTCCCGCGGCATGCTACACTCAAACCAGGTTCTAGATGTCGATATCAGGCTGCTGGGTCCCTTCCCTCTGGTTATTCCTAGGCACAGCCAATGATAGGCAATCGATTGTGCCCTGGTGCCTTGAAGATATCCAAGGCCGGACTTGGGCTCCTATTCATCTCTCACAGGGGGGAAAAAAAGGCATCTCCTGCCATCTTTCTGCTCACAGCACACAACTGGCCTGCTCACTCCAAGTGGCTTCACAGGGCAAAGGGATTGACATCTTGAGTTTCCCAGAGCCACCGTGGAATTGAGCCTGGCCACTGAACTTAATGGCCCCATTTCAGCCTCCCAAATGTGAGTGGCTCATAGGTTGCTCACTTGAAATCACTCCCTTCCTCCTTGCGCCCGCCCCGTGCTTACCCTCCCACTCTGGGCCCTCTGATTCACCTAGGTCACTCCTCCCTGGGAGGCCAAGGATTGAATATGAAAAATTCGATATATTTGTCCCCAGATGTTCCTCGAAAGATCTGAAATCTAAGAGCTAGGGAGAGAATCAACAATAGAGTAGGCTCACAGATTCCAGGATTCCATCAGTGGCCGTGCAGGAGTCCCAGAGACTCCCGTCCTAAGGTATTCCCAGGGACCACTACAGACTTAGGTGGGGTACTCATTCAGACCTGCTTTAGTGGGGCTGGAAATCCCTGGACACTCTCCATCAGCCAATCCCTGCAGGGTGGGTTCAAAGAATAGGCCCAAAGTGGAAGGGGTTTCGGGATTTTTCTAAACACATCTAAAGCATTCTCCCTTAAAATGACACGTCTGGATTTTTGCCAAGTACCAGATTTTGTCATGCACCTCTTTACACCGCTGCTTGTTTCGGACTTGTCCCATTTTCATCTTGACCCGAAACCCAAGGTGGGCTGTATTCCCACTATCACCCCTGTCAGCCTGTGACCAAGCCAGCTAGCAGCACCTCTCTCCAAATTCCACCCCACAGACACATCCTTCTCTCCAGAAAAGGGCCACAAGCCAGACCAAGATGAGCATCAGAGAAACAGAGAGAGAGAGAGAGCGCGCGCGGCCGACCTACCGACCTACCAACCTCAAGGTTCTCGAAGGAACCTCGAATTTGGGCCTGTGCGGTTAATTCTAAAGGATTTTCATAATTAGGAGGTGCCCCTTTCTTCTCCTCCTACAGCTTCTGGAATCGACACCCTTTCCCATCTAGCTGTGTGTCTGTCAGTGTGGGCGGCCTCCTGAGCTCTAGTCCTTCTGGGCCACCCTGAGCTGGGCTGGGTGGAACCGCAGAGGCAGAGGGAGGTGTGCAAGCACGATTCACCTGAGAGTGGGATTGGGGGAAGAGAGAGGGGGAGTCGGGAGCAGGAGAAAGAGGAGAGAGAGGGAGAGAGAAGAAGGAGCCTTCTCAGAGTGCGATTCAAAGCAGGGTACTGTACAAAATGGCTCCTCAGCCAGGCTCACGGTAACAGCACTGGAGCCCTGGCCTGCAAGCCTAGGGCTGGTGAGCGCTCTGAGAGAAAGATTAAAAAGCTTGATTTTGCATTCAGTTCAGGTGCAGCGGGTCAATGCCACCAAAGCCACATTTCTGCTGTTTTGTTTTGTTTTTAGGAAATCAAGCCCCTTGCCAGAACAGGTGAGGCCAGCCAGGCAGAAGATCCCACACCACGCTGGAATAAGACCTGTCCTGGAATGGAGACTCCTTCATTCCCACCCTCCAGTGCCCAGGTGCATGAAGATCATTATAGGCTCATTCTAGGTGCATTCTCAGGAAGGAGACCACAGAAAGAGTGGGCCTTGAGCCATCAGCTGCCTGCCATTTGGGGGCTGTTCTGATGGGGCAGGGCAATGGGTAGTCAGTCTCCTTGGGCTGTCCACCAGTAGCCACACCCATGTACAGCATGGGAAGCCTCCAGGTCAGCACCCAGCAAGGACACATTGTTTGGAGCACAGACTAGTCAAGGAAGACCCCCCTGACCTTAGCCCTGATTGTCTCCTCATCTGCACTCTGGATTGAGGCATCTGAGTTCGATGCCTCCCACATCAATCCCTGGCCTCTAGCCTACTGTCCCAGCACAGTCCCTACGTCCCCAGAAGAGCAGGCATTGGATATACGGGGGCTCAGCCAGAAAACTGTTGGCTGCTGATGGGCCCTGGCCATGGTGCTGAGGGCTGCCCACCTGGCATTTTCCCCCCCTCGCAATTCCACTTGCCCAGAATTTCCTCATTCAGCTGTGGTTTGAAACCGGAGCCCTAGGGGTGCCTACAGCCACTTAGAGAAGCAAACATCGGGGGAAGCCCAGCCCCCAGACATCTCACCAAAGGTAGGAGACTCCATCTTTCATATTCAGAGCTCCACAGAGGGACAAAAGTCCTTAACTGATTCCCATATCTGAACCTGCCGAAACTACACATCTGCTCTAGAGCCCATCACTCAGGAAACCTACACCACACTTTCTCCTCGGGTTGCCCCCAAGGCTGGTGTGTTACTTGTGGGAGCCCTCTGTATGCAGGGGCTCCCGCACCTGCTGGCAAACACCCGCTACAGGAACTCCACTTGCCTCTGGCCCGTGTTTCTGTTTCCTATGGGTAGTTATGGTAGTTATTCAGCTCAAAAAAGGACACAGGCAGGCACCTTTCACTCAGGCCACAATGAGTTAAGGGGTCCGGAGAAGGATGGGGACAATTCACAGCCTCACTCACACCCTTGTCCTGTGACCAGACTTGCCCAGATTCTGAGGCCGGGAGCCTGAGGCTGATAGAGCAGATGCAGCCACTTGGCCTGCTATTCAGTGTGGAATGAGCACTCCTTTTGATCCCCTCTGGGCTGTAATTAGGACACAGAATCTCCAGCCACAACCCGGGCCAATTCCAGGTGCCTTTCCCTATGACTGCCTCTCTTTCTCTCATTCCTTCCTCAGGCCCAAGCTCTGATGAGGCCGATCTTTCCTATTGTCTGGAGGCTGGAAGGGCTGTTCACTGGGAGATCCAGCTTTGGGCTCCCTCAGATGGAGCCAGGTCCTTGTACCCAGAGGGTACAGAGGCCTCCACACCTATCCTCAAATACACACGGCCAGTTGGGCTGTAGCTCCCTCTCTGGCTCCCAACCCAGCCTATTTCCTCAGCAGCTGAGGTGTAGGCAGGTAGGGTGTGGACTCTTCTAAATAGGGACCTCAAAACACCCCTCTCAAAAAGCCAAACCTTTTTCCTTGGGACCTCTAGCAGCCAGTATTGCTGCTGGAGATTCCTGAGATGCACCCCAGCTCGGTGTCCACTTAGCCTGCCTCTCGCCTCGCCTCCCTTAACTGAAAGCCAGACCCTCAAACTCCATTTCCCTCACCCCGCCGCAGCCAAGGCTAAAGAATCCATCAGCTCCCGAATATGAAGATTCAAAGAGGGTCTCCCCTTCAAGCTCAGCACCCTACCCTCACCACCCCCTCCCCCCCGCCACAATGGCTCGGAGCTTGTGTTCTTTTGGATGTTTTTACTGCTCCAGAGAGCTGGCCTGGACCTCCCTTGCTGGAGTCGGTACCTCCTTGCTGTGCTGGGGCCAACTATACCACCCCATCACCCAAGCTTCTCCCATAAAAGCCCCTCGACAGTCTCAGCCTCCATGCTTCCCTCATTCTTCACAGCTCAAAGGAGACCAGGCTGGAGGAGGCTTCAGAGACACCCACAGACAGATCCAAAGGCCTGTCCGAAAGCATAGAGTGGGGTGCTGAACAGAAGGGCTTCCCCAACTTCCCATTTCAGAAGGGGAAAAGGACGTCATAAATCTTGTTTAGAGTGGGTGCTGTGTGTTGCATTTTCTCAAAAAAAATTTTTTTTCTGGGAAGCCACTTTGTAGGTTATTTGTGTGTGTTGGTGGGGGCTGAGGGATAGGAAGGAAGAGGGGAGTCACGCGTAGGAGTTAGGGAGGGGGACCCCCTGCAACCTCTTTCAGAAACATTCTCTTCCTCTCAAACCTTTCTACCTTCCCACAACTTCCCTCGGACCCTTCACCCTGTCCCTTTCTGAACACCGTGGGCGTGTCTCACTGTCCCAAGACCCTTGACCTTGGTCTTGACGATTTGCGGGAGATGTCTGAGCTCTGACCCACAATCAGAGCGCAACCCCCATCCCTCCAGTAGTCAAGGAAAGCCCCGAGCCCGGTGAGATACCCAAGAGGGACCCACAGGGATACCCCAGGCCCCTTACCCAGTCCAGCCGTCGCCCTGGCCGCTGTTCTAGTGGAGACTACCGCCCTGGCTCCCTAGCCCCTCTTTCTTGGCCTGGCCGAGACGCAAAAGGCAGTGGAACTTACGGACCCGGGAGGGGGCCGGGACCCCACGAGGCGACGGCGGGGGTGGGGCGGTTGCGGTGACGGTGGTTCGGTCGCCCAGGATCAGGCGAGTCCCCAGGCTCCGGCCCAGCTCCGGCCGCCTTCCAGGAGCCGCTGCCCGCACGGTGGCGTGGCCGAGAGCTGCTAGAGGCAGGCGCGGCGGCGGTGGCGCGGGGGCTCCTGGCGGCGCGCCGCTTCTCCGGGCTCTGAGCGGCTCAGCGCCGCCTTCTCGGGCGGGCACGGCCCGCAGTGACGTCAGCGCGGCTCCCCCCGCCCCCCCTGGCTTCACCCGGACCAGTGCGGAACGGAGAGGCGGAGGCAGGAGGCGAGGGGCGCCCTGCCCTGAGACCCGGCCCTGCCAGCCCGCGCCCCAGCTTGCGTCCGAGCAACCCTCCCCGCACCGCCGGGCTCACCCAGAGCCACCAACCACCTGGGAAGTGGTGACAAACCCAGGCCAGGAAATCTCGCTGGCAGCTCCAAGCTGCCGGATCCAGGATGCACGGGGAAGAATGGAGAGCCCAGGGCTTGAGGGGCATCTGCGTTCTGGGCTCAAAGTGGGGGCTTTTGATCTTTTCGCACACACAAGTCATGGCTGAGGGGACCCAGGAGGGATTGGCCGGTCCTGGGGTCCCTGTGTGGGCTCGGAAGGGACCTTTTAGCTCTCAGGAACGTGTCTCGTTGACAGCCTGGGTTGTGTGCTAAGCTGGATCGTGCTCCTCCGAGACCCAGTGCCTCCCCCACCCCGCCTCACCCGTAGGCGGTGCACCTGCAAACTCGTTGGGCCGCAGACCGCCCCCGAGCCGCTGTCCAAATGCTGAATCCGGCCTCCCCGGGGCGGGCTCCCGAGCCCGGCTGCACCGCGCTAGCTAGGCATTGTCCGCAGGGCGGGCACAGGGTTTCTGGGACTCAGAGACAGAGCCCCTGGAAATTCTAGCGCTCTGAGATGATGTTGGGAAGCTACAAGGGAGGGGGCGAGAGGTCAAGAGGAGGCGGGAACAGAGAGGGCAGGCAGACCCGAGTGCCTGACCTGCGGAACCACCTCTTCCTCTTGCGCCCCGGTGGCTCGCTCAGGGTCCCTTCTGCCAGTGTGTGCTTCTCTCGCCACCCCAGCAGGGGAGGTCCCTCCAGCCGAACTTGTCAGCGGGTCTCATCATTCATCACGAGCCAGACAGACAGGCCAAGTTCATGAGCAACGCAGTTAACCCCTTGCAAACTGATCGCCTCCCAAAGGAGGGAGCCGTTTGAATAGGGAGTGCTGTCTGGGATTCCTGGGACACCACTTCCCGGAAGCTGTGCGGGCCACAGCTCCTTTCTTCTTCCTGGTCTCCGAATTTTTTTCCCCCTCTGTTATTTTCTTACTTTTTTTTTTTTTTGGTCTCCACGATCTTTCTAGATTCTTCCTCTTATAAATTAATTGACGATACATATAGCTAGCTGGTTTTCTAGACGTCTTTCCTTCCCAGGTTGTGGTGGTGTTCATTGTGGAAAATTTAGTTCAGAAAAATACGAGATAAAATATCAAAAGGCCTCAATCTACACTTACTTGAAGGCCTGAGGGAAAGTAATGAGATTTTTCTTATGAGAAGAATCTAGATTGTCCATTGTGAAGAGCAGGGGAAAGAGGAGAAAGGAATGGGGGGGGAGGAAAGCAGATGAGGAGGAGACAGGATGAATGTGGAATCAGACTTTCGGAACTGGATGGGGACAGGACACCAGAAAGAAGCTTCCAGAAGAGGACCGAAGAGGGAGACATGTTCAGAGACCTGCTAGAGCAGCCTCAGAGACCCCAGGAGATCAGGATCTAGACACCAGGACCTAGAGAGAGGGGTGGGGGGGGGGTTGTTCTTGGGAAACCTTGAAGGGCCCAAACATTTCCCCTCACACTGCATCCACGGGCTTCTGCTGTACTCTCTAGAGATGAAGATGCTCTTCCTCTGGCCCCTCTGATCAGACTAACCTGAAGGCTTGATCTAGAGTGTGGGGGGGGGGGGGGGTTGGTCCTCGCCTGGGGTATAAAGGCTGCCCCTTGTTTTGGAACCCCAGCACTCCCCTAACTTTCTCAGGCTCTCCGTGCAGTCTGGCAGCCTGGGCCAGTCTCCCCCTTCCCCCACTTCCTATTGAATTCCTAGCGTCTGGTAGCTGGCGTCAACTAGGGCGACCTACCAACTTTTCCCCTGGGCATTTTCTCACCCCCTTCACCCCCCAGCGCTTTCCTTTCTTCTCCCAGCGCTCCTTTTGAAAGGAGGCACCCAGGCCCAGAACGTGTTCTGCAGTTTAACTACTTCCAAATTCTTTGTTCGGGTCACCCCGGGACTCCATTGTCCGCTATTGAGAGCGCGGGCAGGCCGGCGGGTGCGCCTCAGCCTGCGCAGGCCTTGAATCCATTAGGCCTCGGCGGCGGCGACAGCGGCGGCGGCGGCGGCGCTGGCCCCCGCGTCAATGCTCGGCTCCTACGCTCCCGCCCTCGGCTGCCGTTTCTGGAGGAAGGCAAGTCACCGGAGAAAAGGGCAGGGTCGCTGTGAGGTTCCGCGGGTCTCACCCAAGAACAGTGGTGACAACTCTGCCTCCAGCGGATCTGGGCCGCTCACCTCCACCTGCACGCCCTTTGGCTGGCCGCTGGGTGCTCGGCTAGGGGTTGGTTTTTTGAGGGAACTGGACGGGGAGGGTCAACCTGCACAGACCATCTGTCTCCACGTCTCCAGTCTTCCGTGTGCGCGTTCTCACGGCTGGTAGTCCCTTCTTGGCTTTCCTCAGGTCCCCACAGTGAGACACCCTCCAGTGCTTCAAAGCGGCTCCTAAACCAGAGGGGTGGGGGAAGGGCCCATCTTCAGTAGGAATCACCCCCTGGGAGCATCGCTGTGCCCTGTGCCCACGCATGCCTCCCTAGCATGACCACTTCCTAGGTTCACTGAGAAGTGGCTAGGCGTAGTCCTTAGCTATTGCCTTTCCAGATCCTTGACTATGGCTGAGGGAGACCATTCTCCTCCCACAGGGACAAGGGCTACAGAGAGGTGTGAATCTTGCAGGGAGATCAACTCGGAGGTGGGTATCCTGGGAAGAACTCCGAGGCCCCGTGTCCCAGAAACACCCTAGACAGGCCAGGATCCTGACACTGTCTCTAAGTGACAGTGTGTTGGCCTTGAACCCGTGAAACAACAGCAAGTTCGGAATGTCAGCGGCCCAGGAAGGCCCAGGAAAGGCTGGCCACTGCTTTTCCCAGAGCAAGGTCACTTGAAGCATGCCCCTCTTGCTCTGGGGTTATCAGGTCATCAAGTCCTGGGCCAACCCGGATGCACAGGGCTTCTAGAAGTCGATCAGGCCTCTCTGGTCTGCCTGTTCTGGCCATTCCTAGGATTAGCCCAGCTTCCCAGGAACACAGACTTATAGAGTGTATCCACGGAGGGGCCAATGAGAGGGCAAAGATGGGGGACTGTGAACCAAGAAAGGGTACAGGTGGAGCTCAGGACGCAGAAAGAGAGCGCCGGACGGTACACCGCTCCTGATAGGCCTGGGAAGCAGGAAGAGAGAGGTCACAGGACCTCTCGAATCCTGACCAGGCCAGACCCTCGTGGCTACCACTTTGCAGTTCAAATGATCCCTCCCACTCCTCTGGGCTCCAGCACTGAAGTTGGCGAGACCAGCAGTCTCTGGCCATACTAAATGAAAGCTTTTGCAGACACAGATGTTCTTAAGGGGCTCCCACCCTCCCACCCACAGTTCCTTTCTTGCGTTCCGCGGTGCTGACCCAGCGGCTCTGGCGTGCTGACGCGGCTCCGCGCATTGTCCAACAGCGCCCTCTGCTGGACTTTTCTGTTCGCATGCAAGCGCGCGCAGAGCCTAGCTTGGCGGCGGGAAAGACTTCCCTATGTGAGAGAAGTGGGCGGTGCCACGCCCGCATCTGGACGGTTAGCTACACCAAGGCCTCTGCTGTACGGACATCTCTTCCCCCTCCTGGGTCCTCTTTACCTTTCAAACTCTACCGTGGGTCAAGGGCAGCATTTGCATTGCTGGGGACACCAGGAGGGTTGAATGGGAGCCTGGGGACTTCAGACCCTTCCCAGCTTTGCCTCTCCATTTCTGGGGTCTCCTCTCAGCCAGGGTCCTTCTCTACAGATCTCAGAAAATGAAAAAGCGAAAGCGATTTCTCTTTGGGTGGGGTCGGGGCATCTGATGCCTGGAAGTGTAGAGGATGCTTGGATTTGGAGGCTTACTTTGCCCGGGTCTCACAGCTGCAGTCTGGAACATCTCTGAAGACGCAGACATGATGTTCCCAGCGGCCACAGTGTGGGCGGGTTCTTGACATTCATTCACTCACTCAACAAATATGTGCTGAGTTCTGAGCCCACACTGCTAGAGGCATAGCTCAGAAAAGGTAATTAGCTTTCCAAAGGCCATAATCGAGGTCTCTGGAACCGAAGAGAACATGTGGCCCTGCTTGAAACTGAAGATGTTTATGCCTGAGATGAAAATGAATTCTACTTACGCAAGAGATGTGCGTGTGTGTACAAAGCAAAAACAACACAGTGATTCTTGGAAGCAGACAGACAGAACAAAACCAGGGTAATCCGGGGCAAAGGTAACTCAGGCCGGTAGAAAGAGTGGCATGATTTGTGCCGAATTCCAAAGCAACCTTCCTGCAAACGCCATTGACTACGTAATCCTTGTGATGCTGAACTTCACATGGCTTCAAACTTCTGAAAAGTAAATAGGAAAAAGAAAACTTATGCTTTGCTAAAAAAAGAAGATTCTAAGTCAAAGCCCATCTGTGACCCAGAGGTGTCCATTAGGACCTTCCTGTCCACTAGACCTTCTGTGGCCCTGTTTACAGCTCCTGGGTCCACTGCTTTCCCTGAAAACCAACTGTGTGCAGACTGATCTCTAGCCCAGCCCGGGTCTGCTGGAGTAAGGCTGAGGGCTTGCAGGGGAACTCAGTGGCCTGAGAGAGTCAGTGAGGAGAGAACAAATTGGAGAAGAAGGAAGAAGATGGGTGAGGGGAGCCATCAGAGGAAACACCCTGCGGTTCAAGAAAGAAGGAAGGAAGGAAGGAAGGAAGAGAGAGAGAGAGAGAGAGAGAGAGAGAGAGAGAGAGGGTAACTGAGCTATCCCTGCCTCTCTCTTGCAGCAGACTCTGGTCCCTGTTTTGGCCCACTTTAGCAGGATCCTGTCCAGTTACTGCCAGTTCTCTGACTCAAAGGCACTCCTGCCAAGCCCAGCCAGCCTTCTTGTGTGCCTTTCCCGGCAGGCAGCGCCCAAGTCACACTGCAGTGCAGTCAAGGGCACACGTTCTAGATGCCAGTCTTCTGAAGCTGGCGGATTGGCTCAAGCCTGCAACCACCTCCCTCAGGAGAGTTTGAGGCGATACAGTGAGTTCCAAGCAAACCAGGGCTCCAGAATGAAAACGGGTTAAAAAAAAAAAAAAAAAAAAAAAAAAAAGGCCAGATACTTGTCAAAACCACCATCCTTCAAGAGTTTCCATGGCGGCAAGAGCAGGCGCGCCACCGTGTGGCAACTGTGACAATTTACAGCGTGCTTAGATGCCAGCTCAAGTGATAGGCTTGTTGATTAACAGGGTGCAGGATTTGCGGCATTCCAATTTGTTCACGGCACAAAATCTACTTGGGGTTAATGACTGGGTGAGTATGTTGTGCCAGACATGAACGTAACTGACCCCTACTCCAGCTGTTAGGATGCAGTGAACACTAGAGTTACTCCACCCTGGCAAACCCCAACCCCAGACGTTCGAAGTCTGACCCCGTGTGAGAATCCAGAGTAACTGTTTATTTCTTTTCTTTCATTGAGTTAGTGTCTCACTAGGTGGCCCAAGGGCCGGGGCCTTGAGCTGAGTTCACCATCATCGTGGATCTTCCTCCTGAGGGGTGGGTTTACAGGTGTGTACTAGTACACCTGGCTGGAAGATAGGTGTGTGTGTGTGTGTGTGTGTGTGTGTGTGTGTGTGTGTGTGTGTGTTTTGCAGGGACTGAAGCTGAGACTTGAGCATGCTAGGCAAGTGCTGTGTCAACAAGCTCCATAGTCTAACTTGTTCAAGTATATGTTTTTTTCTTTGTAACCCAGGCTCTCCTGTATTATGTAGACCAAGCTGGCCTTAAATTCACTATCCTCCTGCTTCAGCCTCTGGAATACTATTTGGTTTGTATTTTGAAGGCAGGGTCATACTCCATAGTCCAGGCTGACACGGTACTGACTAGGTACCTCAGGTTGTCCTTGAACTCACTACATACGTACCTCAGGCTGGCCTCAAATTTGTGAGTGATCCTTCCACCTTCTCCTTTCAAATGCAGAGTATAGGCATGAGCCACAATGCCCAGCTTTTTTAGCAGTCTTGGTACCTGTATTAAGCTCTCTGGAACTCACTATATGGTCCAGACTACCTTGAATTCATGATCCTGCCTCTACTCCCAAATTCTGGAATTATAAGCATATACTCACATGCCTGGCTCTCGTACTGACTCTTAAAAATACTTTGTGTGTGTGTGTGTGTGTGTGTGTGTGTGTGTGTGTGTGTGCGCACGCGCGCGCGCAGGTGCACATGACCACAGAGGTCAGAAGTCAGTCCCAGGTTTCATTCATCAGGAGCCTCCCCCTTTGAATTTTGAGACAATGTAGCTCATTGGGACCTAGGGCTCACTGATAAGGTTAGGCTGGCTGGTCACCAAGCCCCAAGGACTGAGCAGCTCTGCATTCCCATTACGGGGATTACAAGTGAGCCTTTAATCCCAGTGGGAGGCAGAGGCAGGTGGATCTCAAAGTTCGAGGCCAGCCTGGTCTACAGAGCCTGTTCTAGAACAGCCAGGGCTGTTATACAGAGAAACCCTGTGCCAGAGAACAGAAAACAAAAAATAAGTGAGCCATCATGCCTGGCTTTCAACATGGGTGCTGCGGATCAAACTCAGGTCCTCGTGTTCACGGTGAACATTTACCAATGGAGCCATCGCCTCGGTCCCATGTCCCCAGTGTTTGACACAGAATGCAATGAAAAGCTATACCTTGCAGACATAAGAAGCTGTGGAAAGGGTTGGAGAGATGGATCAATGGTTGGGAGCACTGACTGCTCTTCCAGAGGACCCAGGTTCAATTCCCGGCACCCACAGGGCAGCTCACACCTGTCTGTAACTCCGGTTCCGGGGGACCCGACACCCACGGCAAAACACCAATGCACACAAAATAAAAATAATTGAAAAAAAGAAGCCGTGGAAAGACCAGTATATTTCTGCCTATTTTCCTTACTACCATGGCAATTTTTTTTTTAAGATTTATTTTGATTTTTAGCCAGTCTTCTTTAGTTTTGGTTTTTCAAGACAGGGGTTCTCTGTGTAACAACCCTGTCTGTCCTGGAACTTGCTTTGCAGACCAGGTTGACCTCAGACTTACAGAGATTCACCTGCCTCTGGGATAAAAGGTGTACACCACCATGCCCAGCTTTTATTTTGGTTTTTAATTATGTCTGTGTTCATGTGCGGATATATACACAGGAGTACAGGTTCCCTTAGAAGTCAGAGGTGTTGGATCCCTGGAGTTACAGGCTGAGCCGGTTGGATTTATGTCAACTTGACAAATACTGCTCTTGCAGAGGGCCCAAGTTCAATCCCAGTATTCTAGCTCTGAATCTGATAGGTTAATCAGTATTATTTCCCAGGGAGGAAGTGAGGCAGGAGCTATCTCCTGACTGTCTTCAACAAGACACTTCAGGGTACCATCCTGTGATTTTTGGGTGTTGAGATGCAGTTTCATAGTTGAAAATGTTTCCTTTCTGATTTCCAAGTCACAGGTAAACTTTTGTTTCTTTTTAAAATGTATTTTAAACAAGGTCTCAAGTGGCGCAGGCTGGCCTCAAACTCACTATGAGGTGAGGATGACCCTGAACTTCCGATCCTCTTGCCTCTCCCAAATGATGGGATTGCACATGGGTGCGTGCCATCACACTCAACTCAGAGCTGTGTTCTTGAGCCCAGCAGACCTTTAGTTGGGCTGCCTCGTCGTTTCCTGCCTCCCAGATAGAGAGGAAAGCAGTGGACATGTCCCCCAGCAGGCCAGTACTACAGGGTCTGGGAATCCATCCTGCAGGCCAGGCCTTGTACAAAGGACACCCCAGGTCCTTCCCTCAGTGGGAAATTGTCAGCTTCCCCAGTTGGATGATATCAGACTCCTTTCTGCTTAAAGCATCAGCATGGTTTCTGGATCCTGTGCAGGTCCCGATTGGTACTGCCTTTGTTCCTCTCTATTCACTTCTGGAGCATTTCTTGAGTGTCTGGCACAGGTCAGGCAGTGTTCTGGGGGCCCATGCTGGGACAGTGCCAGAGAGACATCTCCTGTCCTCCAGAGGCCACAGCCTCATGTTGGGCTCTCAGACTAGAGTGTCAGGCCACACCAAAGTGTGTTTTCACGTTGGGCACCATCGAGGACACTGTTGACTCTCAACCCAGACTTCTTTCTAGATGTATCCATCTGCCTCCCAGCAGTCTGGAGCATTATCAGTTGCAGAAGTACCCTGGCGTCAGGTTGATGCTCTACTCCCAACTGGCCAGCAGTTGGAAGTCTTGAACATACCTTGTGCTGGAGAAGGCTTCACTCCCCTACTGGGCAGCCTGCTCTGCTCTGAGATTCACTCTCTGGGGCCCTCTGGGTTAGCCAGAGCCTGGAGCTTTGTTGGAAACCCTTCCTTGCCAAGCTCTAGGCTTTCAATGTCCTGCTTCCTCCACCGACTTCTTGGTCTTCAATAGAGAGCTCCAGTTCCTTACGTAGCAAGGGACACTGGGTAAGTGCATGTGGAATCAGTGAGTAGGACCACAGCTTACCTTCATCCCACATCAGCATCCCACCTTTCAGGAAAGATGGTGGCAAGATGCCCCAGCCAAGTGCCACAGACTGGGCAGCCGAAGCAAAAGCAATTCATTTACCCACAGTGCTCAAGGCACCAATGGCAGGGCTAGCATCTTCTAAGACTTCTCATCTTGCCTCGTAGGAAGAGTATCTTCCCTCTGTGTCTTACGTGGTCTTCCCTTGGTGTGTGGCTACGTCCTAACCTCCAGTTCCGCTGGGGAAACTGATCACATTAGGTAATGATCTAATTCAATTTAGTGAGCTCTTTAAAGATTTAATTTATTTTATGTGTATAGGTGTTTTGCCTACATTTATGTATGGGCTGGGACAGCGGTAATAGAAACATCTCCTGTCCCCAAGAGGCCACAACCTCATGTTGGGTTCTCAGACAGAGGTGGTTAAGCCACACTGCTGGTTCATTTATTTTTTTATTTATGTGAATGTGTATGTGCCAGCAGGAGTTTATATGTACCATGTGCATGCCTGGCACCCACAGAGGGCAAAGGGTGGCTGATCCTCTAAAACACGTATTACAGGTAGTTGTCAGCTGCCGTGTGGGTTCAGGGGACTCAACTTGAGTCCTATAAGCAGCAAGTGCTCTTAACTGCCAAACTATCTGTCCAGCTCTTTAAAAATGTTTTTGTTTTGTGGATATTTTTTCTGCATGTATGTCTATTTATCATGTGCGTGCCTGCTGGCAGAGACCAGAAGAGGGTATAGGAACCCCTAGACTGGAGTTACAAAGTCATAAGCTGTCGTGTGGGTGCTGGGACTTGAACATGGGTCCTCTTGAAGAGCAGTAAGTGCTCTTAACCACTAAGCTATCTCTCCAGCCCCTGAACTAGCCCTTTAAAGATCCTACTTCCAAGGCAAGAATGATGGCGGCACCACTGAGCCACCCCTCCAGCCCCTGTGTCTTAGCTATGGTTTCTGTTGCTGCAATGAAAGGCCATGACCAAAAAGTAAGTTGGGGAGGAAAGGGCTTATTAGGCTTACACTTCAACGTTGCTGTTCATCAGGACAGGAACTCAAACAGGGAGGAACCTGGAGGCAGGAGCTGATACACAGGCCACGGAGGGGTGCTGCTTACTGGCTTGCTTTCCATGGCTTGCTCAGTCCACCTTCTTATAGAACCCAGGACCAGCAGCCCAGGGATGGCACCACCCACCATGGGCTAGACCCTCCCCCATTGATCACTAAATGAGAAAATGCCTTACAGCTGGGTCTCAAGGAGGCATTTCCTCAGCAGAGGCTCCTTCCTCTGATGACTCTAGCTTGTGTCAAGTTGGCACACAAAACCAGGTAGTACACCCTCCCTTTAAAAAATGTGGGTACGCCGAGTGGTGGTGATGCACGCCTTTAATCCCAGCACTCGGGAGGCAGAGGCAGGTGGACCTCTGTGAGTTCGAGGCCAGCCTGGTCTCCAAAGGGAGTTCCAGGAAAGGCGCAAAGCTACACAGAGAAACCCTGTCTCTGAAAACCAAAAAAAACAATAGGTTCTGGGACAAGAAAACCCCTCACTATCTCCCCAGACTCCTCCTAGAGTTTACCTAAGCAGACAATATACAACTTGGCTTTCGTGTTTCTGTTTAAAGACGTCTTTGTACTGACCGGCGCCGCCTTTGCCTTCGCTGACATCAGTTCACAGCTAACAATTCTGTAAGTCTCACCTGAACAAACTTACCACACACATATGTTTCTCTATAATGTCTGTGAGGGCCAGGTGTGGAAAGTTTGATCTGCAGCCTATGATGTGGGGCCTTCAGGGAGGAAGTTAGGTCATAAGACATGCCCGTGGAAGGGTTATCATTCCACCCACTCCCTTCCCCTCTCTCTTCCTACTCTGAGGTGAGCGGTTCCCTTCAGCATTGACTCCTGCTGGGATATTCTGCCTGGCTACAGGCCGGAAGCAATAGGATCCAGCAGGCGTGGACTGGAAGCCTCGAAGCCATAGAAAAGCGAGTGTTTTTTCTTTTAAGTTGCTTGTCTCAGACATCGAGAGGGGCTGCTCCACTGAGGTCCCTTTACCCCTGACCTGGAGCATGCACAGTCAGGCCACCTCGGCTTCTTCCAGGGTTTGAGGACAAGACTATGCAAAGCACTGATGTCAAAAGCCACCCTGCCCTCCACGGGCCAGCCTTCCCTAATCCATTATTTGGGGTTTTTTTCCCCCATCTCCATTACTTTATAGAGAAAAGTAATCATGGGACTCCTTGGCTATAAACACCAGAAACCTAATTTAAGTCAGTTTGGGCAGACAAAAAGGGATTTGATTGGCATGTACAGCCAAACTTCACAAAGGGATGGAGGGGGCATCTCAGCCTGGCCTCACTGGGGTCTTGTCTAGACCTGTTTGTTCTGCAGGTCCAACCAACTTTCTCCACATCGTAGGTTGAGGCCAGCAGCACTTCTAACCCGACATCCTCCACACTGGAAGACTTGATGCAAAGACTTGGCTTTGTTTTATTTTTTAATTAAATATTAAATTGATCAATTTCATAGTCAAAAGTTTAGTTCCCAGTACGGCTTGATAGCAGGCCAAGAGCTGTCTCTCAAAGAGAGAATAGCTGTCCGCTGATGACGACTGAGTTTTGCTCCCAAATCCCAAAGCTCTCTTCTGTGATTCACCTATAGGGGCCTGTGAAACAGCATCCCGATCTGCCAGTGACACCCCAAGTGCCATCAGGTCTGCCGGATCATAGGGTCCAAGTGGCAGAGCAGCCTGCACAGCAGCCTGGACCTGTTGAAGAGTCTTCTCCTGCTCCAGGCCCCACACGAAGCCAGCAGCTTTCCGAGTCATTTGCTATGTAGGCCAGAGTAACACACTGTGGGGAATGTGCTGTCTCCTGAATCCAAACAGGCACACTAAAATTGTGCTTCTTTCTCGGTGGTGGGAGGAGCCGGGTGCAATAACTTACCCTTCACCTCAGAAGGAATCTGTCTGCACGCCGCACATCACTGAGCTCCTAAGCATTTCACTCAGGTAGAAGACCCTTGAATTATGGTAGGATTTATTTACTCTGACAGGTATAAGTGTTGTGCACATCCACAAGTCCAAAGTTGGTTAGGAAGTCCAAAGTGTTGCTACCTCCTGCTCACTTGGCCCAATCAACACAATGTCATCAGTATAGTACATCAGTGTGATATTCTGTGGAAGAGACAGATGATTAAGACCCCTTTGAACTGAGCCAGGCATGGTGGCAGATACCTTTAATCCCAGCACTCGGGAGGCAGAAGCAAGCGGATCTCTGAGTTCGAGGCCCACTTAGTCTACAGAGTGAGTTCCAGAACAGCCAGGAGAAATCCTATCTCAAAAAACCAAAACAAAACAAGATCCCTTTAAAGTAAGCTATGACTCGGCTGGAGAGTTAATACATCTTTGAGGTAAAACTGTGAAAAAGGCGTTTGCTACATCAATAGCTGCATATGATGTACCAAGAGATGTGTTAATCTGCTCAAGTAGGACACCACATCTGGACACTCCAGCTGCAACTGGAGTCACTACATGATGTCATTCTCCACGACCATCTGTCTTCTGCACTGGCCAGAGAGGAAAGTTAAAGAGAGATGTGGTGGGAACCACCACCCCGTCATCTTTCAGCCTGGATGGTCACACTGATTTCTGCAGTTCTTCTAAAGATGTTATTAGTTTTGATTCACTCTTTTCCCTGGCAGAGGCGACTCCAAAGCCTCCCATTTAGCCTCTCCAACCATAACAGCCTCACTCCGCAGTGAACCACTCGGGGAACCCATGTGGGAATTCTGCCAACATCTCAGTTTGTCTTGTCCATTTATACGTTCTGGGGCTGGGGAGATAGCGACAGGATGAGTTTGGGGACCCACTGGACCTACTGGGAGTTGGACTTCCGCCAAAACTCTACCAATCACCTGGCCTCCATAAGCCCCTACTTTAACTGGAGGGCCACGATGTTTCTCGGGATCTTCCGGAATCAGCATCAGTTCAGAACCAGCACCCGACAGACCCCGGAGAGTCTGATTGTCTCCTTTCCCCCAGTGCACAGTTACCCTTGTCAAAGGCTGGAGGTCCCCAGGGAAGAGCTGGAGAGAGACTAACTGTAAAACTCTCAGGTGTTTCATCAAGGTCCTTCCTCAGGAGACCTGCCTGGCCCTTCGTTCAAGGGGTTCCGGGTCTGGAAATTGGTTCCAGACCAAGATTCCCTTTTGCCATGATCTAGTTTGGTCTTTCTTTTATTTGAGAATTTTTCTGCTTATATAGATGAAACAAAAATGCAGTAGGGGCTTCTTATCTATTTTACGCCTGGAAACACCATGACTGATTAGCCAGTACCAAAGGTCCACACGAGTCATGCCACCATAAAGTTCACTCTGCCTGTGCTGCCCATTACGGGTCGGGCTATCATGAACATTGCTCTGTCTGTGCGGCCCATTATGGTCTGGCACCAAGAAAAGAGCAACAACAAAGCCCTTCAGATGTGCTGGTGCGCCTCTCACCATTTGCTGTCTTATAGGCTTTGTGAAGGGCATGTCTTCTGGGCCTTCCCACTGTGGAGGATTAAGATTTACACACAGTACCCACTCTAGTATTGCAATTTCCTTAAGCCTTCAAATCCCTTCATCAACACTAAGCCAAGGGATATCAGGCATCTCCAGCTCCTTTTCAGTAGGCCATCTTTTGACAAACGCTTCAGCCAACCATGCAAACAAGCTTTTAACACTTTTTTTTTTTGGTACTGTGCAAGCAACCATATTAAATCTAGACTCTCCATTCAGTAGGCCATGTCAATTAACTCAGCCTGATCCAGTTTTCGGCTCCTTCCACCGTTATCCCACCCTTAAAATCCCCAACACATATTCCCAGACTTTTGCTTGAATGAATTAGCAAACTCATAAAGCTCTTTAGTAGTGTAGGGTACCTCCTCATGGGTTCCTCTGAGTCTGCTTAGCCTCATCTGGTTCTAGGTCTAGAGACAACTACTGGTGGGTCCTGAGAAACCTCAGTGTTGTTTTGCCTGGCATCTCCTTCGGGGAAGGTCACTGCTGGCTTAGCAGACAATGAAAGATTAATTTCCTCAGGCAAAGGCAGAGAAGATGTATCTCAGAAGTGGGGATGGGAGTAAATCTGCTGAGGGTGGAGAGACTGCTTCTTCAGGAGAAATCCTTGAGGATCTGAGGATTTAAAGTTCTCAGCCTCAATAGGGTCCTCCCATACATCCCCATCCCGTTACAGAATCTCCTTCTTTAACCAATTAATGGCTTTACACCCTCCAAAGCTGTAATTCAGCCAGTCATTTGTTTTTTGAGACAGGGCATCCCTATATGTAGCCCTGGCTATCCTGGAACTCACTCTGTAGACCAGGCTGGCCTCGAACTCAGAGATCCACCTGCCTCTGCCTCCCAAGTGCTGGGATTAAAGGCGTGTGCCACCATCAGTTTGATTTTCCACAGCTTGAGCTCTGTGGCTGCCGGAGAGAAGATTCTCTTCCAGGGCACACTTAGAAATCTTTAGACTGTTTATGCGCCCCTGGAGCTGGTCAATTTGATCACTGAGTTCACTGTCCTTCACCGTGTTCTGAGATGCTAGAATTTGGTTATCTCTGTCACGGAGTGCTTTGTTCTCCTTTGGTATTTTATCCAGAGATTCTAGGAGAAACCAATCAACATCATCATTTGCCTCATTTTTTCAAAAACTGTCACAAGTTTTATAGAGAGAGTCACCAAATCCATTGCTTCCCACAGTTGGTGAATCAGGATAATCAAAGGCATTTGTCTCCTTGGTTTGTAAAATAGTTCACACCACGGGTTTTTTGTTGCTCTCCGAGCTTCTAGGAAAGTCTTCAGTAACTGGAGAGGCTTCAGTAGCTGGAGAGGCTTCAGCAGTTGTAGTGTTGGCAAAGTGGAAGGACTATCCCAGATACTTAAAAAATTCATCCTTAGCCAAGTGGTGTTGACCCATGCCTGTAATCCCAGTACTCAGGAGGGCAGAGGCAGGTGGATCTCTGTGAGTTCAAGGCCTGGTCTACAAAGTGAGTTCCAGGACAGCCAGAGTTGTTACACAGAGAAACCCTGTCTCAAAAACAAACAAACAAACAAACAAAGAAACACAAACAAACCAATAACTAAACAAATAAATAAATAAATAAACAAATTCACCCTTATACTTTTTGTTGCTGAGGAACCACTTCTGGTACCAAAATCTGTATTAGTCAGGGTATTCTAGAGGAACAGAACTGATAGACTGAATGTGTGTGTGTGTGTCTCACAGGCGGTGTGGTCCAGTTAGTCCAACAATGGCCAACTCCTGATAGAAAGTCCAAGGATCCAATAGTTATTCAGTCCACAGGACTGAATGCTGGTCTTCAGTAGATTTCAGAAGAAGTAGACACTAATGCCAGCGAGAGCGAGAACAAGCAGGCAAAGACCAAAGGCTTCCTTCTTCCGTGGCCACCATATTAGCTGCCACCAGAAGGTGTGGCCCAGATTAATGCTGAATTTTCCTACCTTAAAAGATCCTGAATAGGGGCTGGAGAGATGGCTCAGAGGTTAAGAGCACTGGCTGTTCTTCTAGAGGTCCTGAGTTCAATTCCCAGCAACCACATGGTGGCTCACAACCATCTACAATGAGATCTGGTGCCCTCTTCTGGCCTATAGGCTGAACACTCATTGTATACATAATAAATAAATCTTAAAAAAAAAAAAAAAAAAGATCCTGAATAAAACTGGGTCTTTTTTTTTTTTTTTTTTTTTGGTTTTTTTTTTTGAGACAGGGTTTCTCTGTGTAGCTTTGTGCCTTTCCTGGAACTCGCTTTGTAGACCAGGCTGGCCTCGAACTCACAGAGATCCGCCTGCCCCTGCCTCCCGAGTGCTGGGATTAAAGGCGTGCGCCACCACCGCCCAGCAAAGTGGGTCTTCTAACTGAGTTCAATTCCCAGCAACCACATGAGGTGGCTCATAACCACCTGTAATGAGATCTAGTGCCCTCTTCTGGCCTGCAAGGACACATGCAAATAGAACACTGTATGCATAATAAATAAATATAAACAAAACAAGAAAAAAAAACTTCACAGTTGCCCTCAGCTGCTTGGGTTTTGGTTGATTCCAGATGCAGTCTAGTTGTCGTCCAATCAAAGAACAGCCATCACAGCCACCATGCCGGACAAGACAGAGGGGAAGATGTCCCCCCACTGTGTCACTCCCTGCTGGAGGCTGCTCTGGTCTAGTCCTGGGGACCCTGGTGCCATTTATCATAGGGCCTGAAAGTGCAGCCACGGCTTTCACAATGCCTTCCCCTCTGCTGGCTTACCCGGCGAAGCTCAGACCCACGCAGGCCCAGCCTGACCATGCTCTCTTCATCTTCAGGACCCCAAGCATCTCTCTAGACCCAGCCTGGCACCAAATGACTCTTGGCTGGGTGTGGGCTGCTGACCCACCTAGAAGGCCCTCAGTGAGGCTGAAGGGAGGTAGCCAGTCTCCACCCACTTGCTGGCTGAGAGCTGGGGGTCCCCGTGATGCGGGGCAGAACAGCTTCCTTTGCTCTCTGACCTTCCCAGCGTGGACACAGGCGACAACAGTCCGGGTCCCTGCCTCTTAGATACCAGCTTTGGCTGGTGTTTGGGGATACTGAGTTCTCTGAGTAAGCCCATCATGTGATCCATACTTTCTCTTCCTGGTGGATTCCTGGGATCCAGTGTCCCTTACCTCTACCCCCATCCATCCATGCTCAACATATCTCTTGTCTGGAGCCTCCAGGTTTGGTTGGTATCAATAGGGTTCCAAGGTGCTTCCACCTGCCTGGTCCAGGCTCTGCTGGAAGCCATGCTCTCTGCCTTTTGTCTTTGGAAGAGATGTAGTTCGAGCCCCATCTCTACCACGCAGCTTCTCTTCCCTGTGGCCACTGAACACCTGGGAACAGGGTTAGGGATGAGGGGTGGGTAGGCAGGCAGTGACTCTCTGGATTCCTGACTCTGGGGACCCACAGAAAACATGAGTCACTTGGCCAGAGACATCATTTGGGCATTTGATCCCTGGTGGGCACCAAGCTGGCCTCGGAGAGTCCAAGTTGAGGAAGAAAGTGTTCTTGCTTTCCATGCTGGGAACCAGAGTGCATGCTGGGAACCAGTGTGCATGCTGGGAACCAGTGTGCATGCTCCCACGTCCTGGGCCAGGCAGACGCTGCACATCAGAGCAAACACAATTGTAGAGCTGTGTCTGCTAGACATTTTCTACTGGAACTGGCTGGCCTCTGCTTCCAACCTCCTGTTTGGAATTACAGGTGGGTATCACTACTGTACTCCCCCAGGAACTGCCGTGGATGGGAGGTGTCTCAGTTGCTGTGATGAAACACCGTGATCAAAAGCCAGTTGAGGAAGAATGTGGTCTACCTTTCACATCACTGAAGGGAGTCAGACTAGGGGCTCAAACAGGGTGGGGATCTAGAGGCAGGAGCTGATGCGGAGGCCGTGGAGGGGTGCTGCTTACCGGCTTGCTCCTCATGGCTTGTTCAGCCTGCTTTCTTACAGAACCCAGGACCACCAGGCAATGGGTGGCTCCACCCACAGTGGAGCTGGGCCCTCCCGCATGAATTGCTGATTAAGAACACGCTCTTCAGGCTTGCCTACAGCCAGATCTTACAGAGACGTTTTTCTCAATTGGGGTTTCCTTCTCTCAGAGGACTCTAAACCTGTGTAAGTCTGACATAAAATTAGCCAGCACAGAAGGCTAAGACCTATACCCTTGCAGCCAGGGTCTGACTGTGACTTACAATCTGCTTAAAAATGACCACTCATGTGGCCCTAGCACTGGTCAGAAAGCTCCGGCTAGAAAGACTTTGTGGCAGCTCCACCCCATGCGTCAGTCACTCTTTAGCCGCACTGGCTCTACGTCATGGCGGCAGCAAGAGCTCCTTCTGTCCTCTGAACTTGATCTTGGCTATGACGGTGTGACCTCGTGTCTGCCTGACATCTACCTCCCAGTTCTTCTAAACAGTTTTGATCACACAAAGCCCCTCTATCACACCCCTTTGCTTGAAATATCCGGAGTCTTTCTGGTCCTGGCTCACAACTCTATTACAAAAGGTACACGGTGAAAAGGCAGTGTATTCACATGGGGAGAGTCATGAGTTCATTCCACAAACACTGACCGTTACTCCCTTTGTGTAGGCCATATCTTAGGTAGCGGGGTGTATCAGTTACTTTTCTATCACTGTGATAAAACACCAGGAACAAGGTAACTAGGAGAAGAAAGGGTTTATTTGGGCTCACGGTTCCGGAGGAATCGAGTCCCTGACGGTGGAGGGAAGGCATGGCGGTGGGAGCAGGAAGCTGAAGGCTCACGTCTTGAACAGCAAGCATGAAACAGTAAACTAGAAATGGCCTGAGTCTTTAGCCTCTCAAAGCCCCCGACACACTCTGAATTAGTCAGGACTCTTGAGAGGATGGTACTGATAGACATTAAGAGGATTTATTAGAGTGATGCACAGGTTGTGGTCCAGCTAGTCCAACAATGGCTGACTCCCAACAGAAAGTCCAAGAATCCAGGAGTTGTTCAGTCCGTGAGGCTGAATGTCTCAGTTGGTCTTCCATATTCTCCAGAATCCTGAAGAAGCGTGTTCTAATGTCACCGAAGTAATGAACAGTGAGAGCGAGGACAAGCAAAGCCCCAAAACTTCCTTCTTGCTCGTCCTTCATATAGCCTGTCACCAGAAGGTGTGGCCCAGACGTAAAGGTGGGTCCTCTGACTGCAAGTGATCTGGATTTAAGTGGGTTTTCCTACCTCCAACGGTTCAGTTAGCTAAAAATCCCTCACAGGTGTGCCTGGCTGCTTGGGTTGCTAGTTAATTCTAGATATAGTCAAGTTGACAACTAAGAACAGCCACCACACACTCCCTCCAACAGGCCACACCTCTTAAGCCTCCCCAAACATCACCACTGACTGGGGACCAAGCATTCACACACTCAAGACTACTAAGGACATTTCTCACGTAAACCACCGTGAGGGATATAAGAGAAAGCAGATTTCCCCTACCCGCAGAGCTCATACACCCACACTCCCCCTACGATTCCAGCACTCATGAGGCTGAGGCAGGTCAGCCTGGGCTGCTGAGCTAAACACTGTCCAAACAAACAAACAATCAGAAAAGAGTGGTAAACAACTTCTGTCCTTGTGATCCATGCATAGACACTGCGGGAGCCCAGAGCGAGGCTCGGGGATCAGTGATCATCTAGATACTTGAATTCAAGAGAGGCTGAGCAGGAGGTAGAGTGAGTGGATGGCTACATAATAAGTTCCAAGCCAGTCAGGGCTACACAGCGAGACCCTGTCTCAAAAAAAAAAAATGTTTAAGAGGCTAGAGAGAGACGCTTGCTCTGCATCATGAGAAGCGGAGTCCGCACCCCAGCTCTCACATAAAGGCGGGGCATGGCAGACATCAGCCTTCAGCCCCAGCGCTGGGTATTGGGGCTGGGAGGGTGGATTCCTGGAATGTGTGAGCCAAACAGTCTAACCGAATGTCAGGTTTGGTGAGAGACCCTGCCCCAAACAACGAGGTAGAGAGTAACTAAGGATGACAGCTAACATTGACCTCTAGCACTCTAGCATGTTCTTTCTCTCGGACTCTGTCTCTCTGCCAGTCTGTCTGTCTGTCTCTGCTTAGTGTAGGGCATTTTAAATGTTTACAAATCATCAGAAGGATTGGGTGGTGGACAATGTGTGTGTGGGGGCGGGGGGCTCTCAGGACCCTTCTAAAGTGTTTTCCGAATGCCCCAGGACCAGCTTTCAAGCAAAGAAGGGTTTTCAAGCCCCTCCTGGAACTGCTGGGAGAGTCCTCTGGGATAGCTGACTCAGCTCCCCAGGCAGGGTGGCCTCCAGGCTCCTCTCCACGCATGAGTGCGGCAGCAATTCTGGTGACTCCGAGCTTGTCCTCTCAGAGGATAATGGCCGTGGCCCCTTCTCACCCTTCTGGAGAGGGGATGCTGTAAAGAAGATCTATGGGATGCTTGGCCACTCTCTGAGGGTTTATATTGCTGTGATGAAGCACCAGGACCAAAGGCAGCTGGGGAAGGAATGGGTTTATCCCTTCTACACTTCCACATCCCATCACAGTCCATCCTTGCAGGAAGTCAGAGCAGGAACTCAGGACAGGAACCTGGAGGCAGGAACTGATGCAGAGGCCATGGAGGGATGCTGCTTTCTGGCTGGCTCTTCATGGCTTGCTCAGCTGTTTTCTTATACTATCTAAGACCACCTGCCCAAGGGTGGTAGCACCCATGGTGGACTGGGCCCTCGTACATCCATCATTCATCAAGACTTGCCTATAGGCCAATCTTATGGAAGCATTCTCACAATTGGGAATCCCTTTTCCCAAATGATTCTATCCAGTGTCATGTTGACAAAAACAAAACAAAACACCACCCAGTCTACGGGCTGAGCTTCATTGACTAAAGTCGGTATCTTCTAAGTCCACGGCTACCTTGGGTCCAGTCAGCTGTGGCCAGGGGAGCGTGGATATTTCCTTGGGAGTCAGGCCCATAGGAGTGGCTGACTTTTGTGAGCTTCCTGGCAGGACTTGGTGGATGACAGCCAATAAGCTGCTTGTTCTACAAGCATGAGAAGCCACCGTGAGCTGTAGCCCTGCTTTCTGCCTTCCCAGTAATCCTGTGATCACAGCTAATCGTAGACGGCAACTCTTTCAGAAGGAGGTTCAGTGTGGTGGGGATAGAGAAGAATAAAGACAACCCAAGAGAATGGCGCTTCCAGAGGACCAAAGAGGCCCGCATCGCTCCTGAAGGACTAGACCCCGAATCTTCAAATTCTGATGATTACATGTGAGAATGACAAGGGGTCATTTGCTTCTAGACACAGACTGTGGGAGGCATTCTCACGGCAGTAAACATCTGTCCCCTCCTTCTTTCTTTCCTTTTTCTTCCTCTGCTGAGTGAATGGATAACTTAGGCACTCCTGTTCCTGGGGTGGAGTGAAGGGGGACATGTTTCCTTCTAACGGAAGAGGGAAAAAGTGTCCATGTATAGTCTTGACCCTGAAAGCTTCGACCTAGCTACTCCTCAGAGCTATGTCTCTGTAAGAGGGAAGCGGATACTTCTCTTCATGCTCTTTACGCTTGGCAAGGCTGACGCTTTGATCTGGAAATATGCGGCACATAAAAGGCAAGAAACCCAGTTAGTGCCTCGGGCAGCTAGAACAGGGACTGTGGGATTCAGGTAGTCGCTGTAGGTCAGAGCTGAACGTCACAGCTTCCTCAGTGGCAGGAGGTTCATCCCACACAGGGTACTGCTCACTTGGATGGCTCCTGTAGAATGAGCACTTTCGTAGGCTGGAGGGTTGTGTAACACGAAATCTAATATGTCTTTTGATACAAACCCAGAGCCAGATATTGGGATAAATGCTGATAGATCAGAGAGACAAAGGAACAAGCCACTGCCATGCCTTACCTCTAGGACTCCTCAGCCTGAAAAGGCTTTAGTTCCTGTCTCCTCATGCCTTATATACCTTTCTCTGCCCACCATATCACTTCCTTCTTAGTGCTGGGATTAAAGGTGTGTGACTTCCCAAGCAAAGGCATGAGATCTCAAGTGCTGCGATTAAAGGTGTGTGCCACCACTGCCTGGCATCTGTTTAATCTAATGGCTTATTCTGTTCTCTGATCTTCAGGCAAATTTTATTAGGGTACACAATATATCACCACAGGGTTGCTCAGGGGGGTGGTGCACATCTTTAATCCGGGCACTTGGGAGGCAGAGGCAGGTGGATATCTGTGAATTCAAAGTCAGCCTGGTTTACATAATGAAACCTTGTCTCAAAAAATAAAACAACCCAAACAAACAAACTCCCAACAGACTATAGGGAGGGCCCTGGCCATAGAAGGATGCATCAATCCTTTATTAGCGAAGAGTTCTGTCTTTCTGTCTGGATGTCCATCTGCCCTGATGACTTGACTCCCAGGATGAATCCTCATTTTTCAGGGCCCTTTTTGTGGGGACCTTTCCTCAGTAATGGATAGAAACGCCCATATATGTACATGCATATATATATATATATATATATATATATATATATATATATATCATAGTTTCTTTATTGAATCTTTGAGAATTTCACATCATGCACCCCAATTCCACTCACCTCCCAGTCCCTCCATATCCTACCCTCCCCCCCCCTGCAGTGGTCTCCTAATCGAAAACTAAAATCAAACCAAAACAACAACAACAACCTCTTTGCTCCTCCATCTTTCCCACCTCTCCAGCACCTCTTCACTAGTCCTGGTGGCATTGGGAGCCACAGTGTACCACACTGTGTACCCTTTTGTCTAATCAGCTTTACTTGCAAATGTTCATTGCAGTGAGTCACTGGTCTGGTTCAAAGCCTCTGGGTTTTGGTACACCATCATCACTGGATCCTCACCGAAACTCAGCTCAGGTATCCCACTGCCACCCTGAGTCATGGAGATCCTGTGGTTATCATTCCACAGGACCAGTCCCTTCTGGAGCTCCAGCAGGTCCTAGATGGGGTAGATGTTAGGGTGTGCCAACCCCAGGCCTGGCTGTGGGCCTGAGTGGTAGCTGAACTGGTCAGTCCAGGCCACCTGGGCCAACCCCTCAGGCGATGGATGGAGCTAGCCCCTCTGAGTCCATGAACCATTAGGGTCAGATCTCCCCTGCACGTGGTGAGGGGTGGGGCCATCTCTCCTGAGTGTTGGTGTTGGGGGGCAGCTCCCCCATGAGGGTGGGAACCAGCTCTCTTGCTGAAGCAACTAGCGAGAAGCAGGGGCAGCTATCTGAGGGCCAGCAAGTGGCAGGGCCTGCTCAGAACGGCCCTCTGATGCCATCATGCACGGTTCCCATGGCTCCCTGAGGCAACACGGGCCACAGACATCAACACAGGCCCCAGCTGCAACAGGACTATGGACCCAGACATGTCACTGGGCAGCAGCTCGGGCCCAGACAACATCCTGGCTCTGGGTGGAAGCACAGGCCACTCAGGTCAAGATGGCTCACGTGGCCACATGTCCCCGGACACCAACAAGGCCACAGGTTGTGGTCCCAACCCCAGGCTTCTGTGTAATCTTTGGTGGCAATATAGACCCCGGCTGCAGTGGGAACACCGACCCAGACATGGTCCTCCGAAGCCCCTGGATTTGGATGTCACCATTGCCCCAGGTGGCAGCCCAGGCCACCCAGACAGGCACGGCCCCAGCAGCAGTTGGTCCTCTGACACTAACATGGCCCCAGATCTAGCATCTATGTGGCCCTTGATGGCAACAGGAACCAGGACACCAACACAGATCCTGTCTGCAACAGAGCCACGGACCCAGACATGGTCCTCAGCTGCAGCTCTGGCTGGGACATCACCGTGGTATCGGGTAGTAGCACCGGCCCCTCAGATCTATCTGCATGGCCCCAACTGCAGCATGGCCCATAGATTCCAAGGCCATATAGGTTGTGTCCCAGACCCTGGGCCTCCCTGTGGGCCTTTGTGGCCACATGGGCCACAGACTTCAACACAGAACCCGGCTGCAGTAGGACCACAGACCCAGACATGATCCTTGGCAGCAGCCCGGGTTTGGATGTCACCATGGCCCCCAGTCAGTGGTAGCCTGGCCCTTGGACACCAACAGAACTCCAGGTGGAGGCCCAGACCCCAGAAATCCTCATAGCCTTCATGGCAACAGGACATGGCCACAGATATCAACCCAGACAGAAATGCAGAAATGCCGTTTCTAAAAGTCAGTATTTGCTGAGTGTGTCTAGTTCCTTCCTTCCTTCCTTCCTTCCTTCCTTCCTTCCTTCCTTCCTTCCTTCCTTCCTTCCTTCCTTGTTTTTGTTTTTTGTTTTTTTCGAGACAGGGTTTCTCTGTGTAGTCCTGGCTGTCCTGGATCTCACTCTGTAGCCCAGGCTGGCCTCGAACTCACAGAGATCCACCTGTCTCTGCTTCCTGAGGGCTGGGATTAAAGGCGTGCGCCACCGCCCGGCTCTTCCTTTTTTAAAAAGATTTATTTATTTATTTATTGTGTGTACAGTGTTCTGCCTGCACGGATGCTGGCAGGCCAGAAGAGGGCACCAGATCTCATAACAGATGATAATGAGCCATCATGTGGTTGACTGGAATTGAACTCAGAACCTTTAGGAAGAGCAGTCAGGGCTCCTAACCGCTAAGCCATCTCTCCAGCCCCATATGTCTAGTTTCTATGAATATACAAAATTATATCAGAGGCAGCAGTTTAGTAGTCTTTATCTTTAAAAGAAAGATTTTATTCTATGTACATGTTTTTGCCTGTATGTCAATATACACGAGTGCATCGTATGCATGCAGTACCTGGAGAGGCCAGAAGAGGGAAGCAGATCCCCTGGAAAGGGAGTTACAGGAGGTTGTGAGTTGCCACAAGGTTACTAAAGCCAACCAGGTCCTCTGCAAGGGCAGCACGTGCTCTTAACTGCTGAGCCATCTCTCTAGCCTAAATGGGGTTTGAGACAGGATCTCACTCTCTAGTCCAGGCTGGCTTCAAAAGCATGGCGATCCTTCCGCCTTAGTTTCCCAAGTGCTAAGATTCCAGGTGTGAGGCACTATGCCTGGCTTTCTCTCCCTTTTCTTGACACACACTGTTTATTAAGATTCTTGGAACTGCCATAAAAAAATAATAATTTTGGGAGAAGCAGGGGATTAAAATCAAGGCCTTGAGCATGTTAAACATACACTTTATCTACCATAGAGCTTCACCCCTAGCCCTGTCATAAAAATTTTTTTTTAATTAAATTGTCTTTGCCAGTTGGGAGAATCAAGAATTCGAGGTCATCCATGGGCTATAATAGGCCCTGTCTCAAAACAGGAAACGAAAGTGTCTCATTGAACCATCTTTAAGTCTCTCAGCCAAGGGGCTGGAGAGCTGGCTCAGTGGTCAAGATCACTGGCTGTTCTCGCAGAGGGCCCGGGTTCATTCCCCAGCACCCACACAGCAGCTCACAACCATCTGTAACTCCGGTTCCCGGAGATCTGATGCTCTCTTCTGACTTCTGCGGGCACCAGGCATGTACATGACACACAGACATGCAGGCAAACCATGCATGCACACAAAGTAAAATAAATAAGTCTAAAATTGTTTTTAAGAATACAAACTGAAGGGCTAGAAAGATGGCCTGGGGTTAAGAGCACTGACTGCTCTTCCAGAGGACCTGGGCTCAATCCCCAGCACCCACATGGCAGCTCACAACTGTTTGTAATTCCAGTTCCAGAGGACCCGACACCCATGGTAAAAATACCAATGCACATAAAATAGAAATAAATAAATTTTAAAAAAAGACTATCAATGAAGTCTCCTTATTACATATTTTTTTCAGAAAGTTTTATTTTTTTTTAATTATTTTATTTATTATGTATACAGTATTCTGCCTGCATGTGTCCCTGCAGGCCAGAAGAGGGCACCAGATCTCATTACGGATGGTTGTGAGCCACCATGTGGTTGCTGGGAACCGAACTCAGGACCTCTGGAAGAGCAGTCGGTGCTCTTAACCACTGAGCCATCTCTCCAGCCCCCAGAAAGTTTTATTTTTAAGATGAAAGAACTTGCAAGTATTTCTATTTATTTACTTATTTACCATTCATGTGGGAGTTTTGCCCGCGTGTATATACGTGCAGCATGTGTATGCTTGGTGCTCGTGGAGACCAGGAGAGGGAGGGCATCAGATCCCTCGGAGCTGAAGTTATGGTGGTGAGCTGCCATGTGGGTGCTGGGGACTGAACCCGGGTCCTCTGCAAGAGCAGCCAGTGCTCTTAACTGCTAAGCCAGCTCTCCAGCCCTCTTTCCAGCATTTTTGGTTGTTGTTGACGGTCCTAAATTGTTTATTGGGTATGAATTTTACAGACATTATGTGTATTAGCGCTAATGGTGGAGCTGCAGGGTATTGCACCTTCTCCAGGCTGCACACGAGAGCCACTAATAGTGTGGTGGAACTTGTAGCCCTTTCCAAGGCCGTGGGCTCTTGTGGCCAGCAGATGTCAGCCCACACATCTCTTTGTGCTTGTGGACTGGTTTGGTGATCCACTGGGTGTCAGGATTCCCTCTGATAGCTTTATGGAATGGCTGAATGAGGAGAACCTCAAAAAATATCTCTGCGGAATCTTCACCAATCCAGTAAGAACTGAGGACTCTCGAGACCCCATAATGGCGTCCAGCTCTCTCCTCAGCAGCAGACGGAAGGCTTTGGGCAAACCTTAGCTGGTTAACACTATGATGGACAGGTTGCTGTAAGTTGTACCCTTAGGAACTGGGCATCTGTGACCACCACAGCGGACATGAATCCTGCATATGATATAACCTTGCTTGGCCTTGTATCCAGCCTTTGTGCTTTCTCAGGCCTGGTTGGGAAGGGAGCCCTGTGCAGGCAGCGAGCTGGCGGTATTGCCAGCAGAGGACCCTCAGAAGGAAGTGCAACATGTCAGACTGCTTCTTCCTCCATAGCTCCTGGATGGTATGTGCCCATCTTGGCTCACCTGATGGTTGCCGCCAGTCAGGAAAGGGTCTTCCCAGCATTTTTTATTTTTTCAAGACAGGGTTTCTCTGTGTAGTTTTGGTGCCTGTCCTGGATCTCGCTCTGTAGACCAGGCTGGCCTCAAACTCACAGAGATCCGCCTGGCTCTGTCTCCCGAGTGCTGGGATTAAAGGCGTGTGCCACCACGGCCTGGCCTTCTTCCCAGCATTTTTAAGAATACAATTTCATAAATGTATATGACACCCTCCCCTCACCCGCTCTCTCTTATCCCTTCTCACCCCCCTCCACTCCTCCTCACACTACCATTTCTTTCTGTTCTGTTTTGTTTTCAGGCACAGTGAGTTTAACCAAGCCAGCTGTAGGGATTGTTTTTTTTAACATGTTAGATGAAGTTACCTATTAAAAATGAGCAATACGTTTAATTACAAAATTACGTATTTATTTTGTGTGTATGAACGTTTTGCTTGCATCTTTATACACCACTTGTGTGCCTGGTTCCCAAGGAGGCCAGAAGGTGCATTTGATCCTTTGGGATTGGAATTACAGATGGTTGTGAGCCACTGTGTGGGTGCTGAAAATCAAACCCAGGTCTTCTGGAAGAGCAGCCGGTGTTCCTAACTGCTCAGCTCTCTCTCCAGCCCCATGTGCTCTGTATTATATGGCAATGTGTAGCTGCATTTATTAAATTTGTACTTGTGATGGGGCTAACAGTGCAGCTCAGTTGGATACATGCTTGCCGAGCATGTTAACTGGTTTTCCAGAGGAGCAGAACTGATAGAATAAAGGTATTACAAAGGGAATTTAGATTGCTTTGCTTGATATGGGCTGAGGATTCCAACAGTGGTCATCTGCTGAGAACTTGGTAGCTGCTTGATCCATGAGGCTGGATGCCTCAGCATTCACAATCTGGTTCTCAAGGCCTGGGGGAGTCCCGAGGAGCCTCTGTGTTCAGTCCATTTTAGAAAACCAAAGAAGCTGGACTCCATGTCAGTGAATGATGGTAGCAACAGTGTGGATGTGCTCACCAGCAAGACGCGGAGCAGACAGGCTTAGCAAAAGCAGGATTGCTTCCCCATGGGCTCTCCTGGTCTCTGGGCTTCAGCTGGGTGGTGCTGCCCACCCTGCGGAGGCTCTCCCCTCCTGTAATCCAGGAGGTGACCTCACAGACATCCCAGAGACACATGTCCTAGCTGCTCATAGATCCAGTCAAGTTGACAAGATCAACCATCACACCTAGCATAAGCTAGACACCAACCTGTAGCCGTGGAACATGCAAATATACTCACAGACACATACACACCCCTCACCCCAGTCCTGGGCCTGGGCTTGAACCCAAGCACTGTCTGGTCCCTAACAAAGACACCAGGCATTTCTGCAAGCTCCCTAGGTAGGCAGGAAGTTTGGAAACATAAAGCTTGACCTTTATTTTCCCACTGTCCCACACAGGGACAGTCTGCAGAAACCCCAGGAGCCCTGGCCCATCTCAGGTCCCAGAGGGCAAAGTAGATTGCACATTTAATCTTCCTCTTTTGTGGAGGAAGATGCCTACTATGTGATATTGGGATGAGAGACTTATTTTCAAAATCACTTCCCTCTTACATGGGGGAATTGGTTGCACCACACTTGTGCAGTTAAAGGCAGGTAAAAGCAGCTGATGGAAGTGTGTGTATCATTGTGAGTGACAAGGAAGCTTCCTGAGAAGAAGAGACCGGTCCCTGACCATTTATGAGTTTCCTGGAGTGGAACTGGTGCACGGAGGAGATATCTACCGCTCTTATCACCAATTGTCTGCCTCTTCCTGATTCCTGGGGCTGACTCAGTTCTCAGGATTGGGGACGGAACTTATAAACTAAGTCGAGCTGGTCAGGACAATCCACATGAGCAAGCTTCAGTTCTCAGGATTGGGGACGGAACTTATAAACTAAAAGTCGAGCTTGGTCAGAACAATCCACATGAGCAGGCTTCCTTCCTGCCATCTGTGAGGCTGGTTCCCATGGAAACACCCTCTTCTGTGTTAGTGGATTCAAGCTGGAGGGTTTTTCGGTTTTTTTTGTTTTTTCTTCCTTTTTTGAGACAGGGTCTCACTATGTAGCCCAGGCCGGCCTAGAACTCACAGAACTCCGTTTGCCTCTGACACTCAAGTGCTGAGGTTAAAGGTCTGTACCACCGCTCCCAGCTGTTCATTGCTTCCTTCAAAATTTTAAAACTTAGTTGTGTGTGGGTGCACATGCCACAGTGCCCCGGAGGTCAGAGGAGAGCATCCAGGAGATAGCTCTTTCTCTCTACCACGTGAATCCTGGGGATCCAACTCAGATTTTCAGCACTGGCAACAAGCACCTTTATCTACTGAGCCATATTGCTGGCCCCTGGATTTTATTTACGTATTTATCTATTTTTGCTTTTGTCTTTTGTGGGGGGGAGGGAAGGGCATGGGGGAAGGAGTGGTTTAAGGTTTTTGTTGTTGTTTCAAGACAGAATTTTACTATGTGGCCCTGACTGTCCTTGGAACTCACTACGTAGACCAGGCTAACTTCAAACTCACAGACACCGGCCTGCCTCTGCCTCCCAAGCTGGGACTAAGGGTGCCACCACGCCCGGCTGAGGAGTGGATTTGACAGGGTCTCTTGTAGCCCAGGTTGAGCTGGAGTTTCTGTTGCTGGTGAAAGAGCCCTTATTTCTTTTTACTCTTCCTTCCTTTCTTTCTTTTTTTCTTGTCATCGGCTAAATGTCACTGAGGTACTTTGCACTCGGAGGAGACGGGGCTGGGCACAGATGGTCACATTTGCAGAGTGTGGTCCCTTCGTATAACCCTTATCGTTTACCTTGGCTCTCCAATAATCTGGGGTGCTGGAAGCAGCTATGGTACATGTATTTTTCTCTCTTAAAAATTAATATGTTAATTACATTAAAACAATGGTATAAGTAAATGTACACAATGTACTTTAACCAGTATTTTCTAAAAGAACTTGATAAATATCTCCCATAGATTGAAAATTCCTTTTTACTTATCATACATACAATTTTCCTTTCTTATTCTCTTTTTTTTTTTGAGGCAGGGTCTGGTGTATCTTGGGTTGGCTTTGAGTCCATTCTGTGGCAGTGGATGACTTTGAACTCCTGATCCTCCTGCCTTTACCTCCCAAGTGCTGGGAGTACATTCCTGCTCTCTCTGTTTGGAGACATCTGAGAAGATTTCCTCCCAGTTCCCCACGGCTGAGAATCTTCACAGGGACTGAACTCGGGTCTCAGTCCGAGCTCTTTTCTAGGGCCTGACCTAAGCCTGGTGGTGACGACCAGCTCTGACCACAGGCATGCTGGCTCCTGTTCTAAGGTTGTACTGTTCTGATGTCACCTGGTCACTGCCGCTGAAGCTCCCAGGGAGGAACTGTCCCCTCTTGTACTGATGAGGAGGTGGAGTGATCGGGAGACGAGACTGTTTGCTGAAACCCTCAGAGCTGAGGGCGCAGGACTCGGGGCACGCCAGGCATGGTGGTGCTCTTCTGTGATCTGAACTCTGGGGATATCATTGGCCAGTCAGCCTAGCTGGCTCGCCTAATGGGTTCAGCGACAGAGCCTGTCTGGGACTTGAACCCAGAGAGAACAGTACCTCACTAAGTCACTGTGCAGTACTTACCGACTGACCCCGGAATCCCCAGATCTGCTCCCAAGCGTGAGCTGGAATGGAGTCGGCCTCCAGGCAGTCTTTACATCATCCCACACTGACCAAGGAGCCTTCATGTCCCAACCTGCTCTTCCTGCATCCCTACCTCTGCTGACTTCTGGTGACTGTGTTGGTGCCTGTTTCCTGAGCCTTTGAAAGGACCTCTGCCAAGGGAGAAAATCCGTTAAATCATGGCTACTCTCGGTTTATTCCATGGTGCTTAGCATGTGGCGCGGTTGGTAGTGTTTACCTAACATGCACCAAGTCCTGGGTTTCTTCTTCATAAAGCAGGTGTGGTAGCTCAGGCTGTTATCCCAGCACTCTGGAGGTGGAGGCAAAAGGATGAGAGAGAGAGACAGAGACAGAGAGACAGAGACAGAGAGAGAGAGAGACAGACAGAGAGAGAGAGAGACAGACAGAGAGAGACAGAGACAGAGACAGAGACAGAGACAGAGAGACAGAGAGAAAGACAGAGAGAGAGAGAGAGAGAGAGAGAGAGAGAGAGAGAGAAAGAGAGAGGTGGGAGATAACTATTTCCAAAGGAACCGGGCTAAACACCTTACAACATTATATCGTGTAACCACATAATCAATCCTTTTAATAACTCTGAGAGGTTGGCACTATTGTGGATTTTACAGAGGCTCAAAGACCCAAGTAGGCAGATCTCTGTGAAGAGAGCTGAACTGGTTGTTCTGCATAGCAAGCTCCAGGCCAGCCAGGGCTGCTTAGTAAGATCCTGTCTCCAAACCAAACAACCAAACAGAAAATTCCCCAGGCACCCCACCAGATACGCACAGCAGGGGAGCTGCAGGCTGGAGAGACCAGATCACCTGATGCATGCCTGGGGCTGGAGAGAGCGATCAGTTGATAAGGTGTTCGTTTTTTTTTTTTTTGTGGCTATGGGTCAGATGTCAACCGTACACACAGGTATGCGAATGTGGGGGCAGAGGTCAACCTTGGATGTTATTTTTCAGGACTTGTTTATCTTGCTTTTTGAAAGCAGGCCTTTCTCTGGGACCCAGAGCTTGCTGATTAGATCAGGGTGGCAGGGATCTGCGGCTCTCTGCGTCCCCACAGCCGGCACCACCAGGCTTTTTATGTGGGTCTTGGAGATAGATACTCATGCTTGCAAGGCATGCGGCTCTCCACTCCCTGCCGTTCCCTCAGCCCAGGCAGCCCTCTGACTGCCTCTGCTGGGATTGAAGATGTGCCCACCACTTCCGGCCTAACCCTGACCCTTATGTGTGTTTTGTTGATCCATTAACTCACAGGCTTTAGCTGCCTCCTTGCAATCACTGCTGAGACAGCAAGTAGAGTTTTGAAACATCTGCAGCAAGTGTAACGCTATGGAAAGTCTGTGATCACCATGGAGGACAAGCCGCAGGTATGGCTAAGGACAAAGCAGCTGCTTGCCTCAGCTCACAGACACGAAGCAACGTAATTTCAGCAGGGGGCTATGAAATGAAAAATGAAGTTGTTTCACCCCCACCCCCTCCCCACCCCCTACCCCTACCCCCCGCTCGGGGACTCCCTGGTTTAAGAGCCTCTCCATCATTTTATAGGAAGGCCAATTATGCAAAGCTATGTAAAAACAGGAAGAAACAAAAATAAAGACTTTCTGGTTGGTTGTATTTGTGTGTGTCTCTAGAACGGATAAGAAACAAACAAAACCCACTTGGTGTCTATAAAGTACATCTAGAAAAACGTGTAAGAATATCTCAACTGGAAAGAAAGAGGAGGCCAGATAGTGGACACTTGCAGTCCCAGAACTGAGTCAGGAGCTCAGCCAGGGCGACGAAGGAAGCTCCAAGCCGGCTTAGGCTGCATACAGGGTGAGGCCTCATCGTTTACAAAATAACAACAACAACAACAATAATAAATAATAATAACAATAATAAAGGAGAAAAAAAGAAAGGCGAGAAAAGAAACAGAAAAGGAGAAAAGAGACAGGGTCTATGTAAGAGTGTCGGCCAAGGTAGAGTAGCCGCAGCAGCCCCGACTTCTGAAAAAGACCCTTTCGACCGTCAGTCCTCAGCGTGCTGGCCACTGCAGCGGCCGGAAGATGGGGCTGCCTTTCAGCGAGGCCGGAATTTCTTCCCCAGTACCATCTGATCCTCCCTTTCCTGGTACGGGGCTCTGGACTTAATGCCCAGGCTCTGCCCTTATTCACCCAGGCCGCGTTCGCGCGCCCGCTGAGAGCCGGGAGCAGAAACACCTAGAGAGAGCAACAGGCGCCGGACGCGGAGACTGGCAGATCCCGGAGGAGGATGCCCGTCGGCTGTGCCCGGGGTGGGACCACAGCTCCCGGTGGGCACCATCCACCGGGCTCAACGTCATCCTCATCGCCGGAACACCGGGCTCCACTTGGAGCCGGGTCATCGCCGTCGGTAGGTGACGAGTCTGGACTTCGGAAGAAAGGCACGTGCTAAGTAAGTCCCACTCTCCGCCGGGGCAGGCTTCTCCACCGCTGCCACATTTTAGAAATATGTGCCCGCACTTTAAAGACGCGTCCCACATTTTAGAATCATGCCCCGCCCTCACAGTGGTTAGTTTAGACCCAGAGTCCCCAGTGTTTAGAGTAGAAGTTAGTCAGGCTCACTACAGTGCGTGCTTGGCTTCATTTCCTGAGGGAATGATGGGGAAGATGGATGAGTAAAATAAGGAACCCTTCCGCCGACCGCGGCAGGACTCGAACCTGCAATCTTCTGATCCGAAGTCAGACGCCTTATCCATTAGGCCACGCGGCCGCCGCCTGGCAGCTGCCTTTACTTTGCTTAAAGCATCAAGGAGCCTGCAGGCTGGCTCCGGACCGATCCATCTTCCCCAGGCGGAGGGGGGGGAGGTCTTGGAGCGCCCACCCGGAAGTCCCTCTCCCACCCCCGCGGGCGGGCGGCTCCATTGGCGGCGCTCCTATTGGGCCCTCGGGGAGTCTCCCGCCCGCTCGCCTCGGGGTAGCCGCGGGACCCGGCTCGCGCACACGGGAAGTTGCGGCTGCGAGCGAGGCCGCACGCCACCCGGAGGCTGCGTGGGCCGCTCGGAGGAGCGGGCGCCGCGGCGTCACTAGGGCTGTGGGCTGCGGCAGGACGGGCAGCGCGGAGCGGATCGAGGTTTCCAGCGGGCTCGGCAGGGGGAGGCCGGGCGCGGCGGCTCCCGCTCCAGTTAGGGGGGACGCGGCGGCCCCGGAGGAGGGCGGCGGTCGGTCCCAGGGCGCGCCGCGCTGGCGCTGGCGCTGGCGGCGGCTGCAACGACTACCCGGTGTCTGTCCCGGCGCGCGGGGGTGGCCGCCGAGCAGGGCGCCCTGGGCCGGCCCGGGGGTGGGTGGGGACCCCGGGGCTGTGGCCGCCCTCGTGGCGGGTTCGAAGCCCGGCGCTAGGCCCTCGGGCCGCCGGCGGTTTGCTCCTGGCAGCTTGCTGCCTGCCGAGCGCCGGCTGGGGTTAGGGCCGCGCGAGGAGCGCGCCCTCTGCCACTCAGACTGCATCGCCCCGCGCCTCGGAGAGACCTTCACCCTGTTTTCCAGAGGAGGAGGTTGGGGCCTAAGGAGCTTGCCCAAGGTCACGCAGTTGGAGAGCCAGAACTCTGGTCTGCGTCTCCCTTAAGTCCAGCATCTTCCAGCGGCTTCTCCAAGTTCACGGAGGAGCCTGTGTGGGTGGCTCTGTCCGCACGAGGGCCAGTGCCAGTGCCTAAGGTGGCTGGAGGCATCCCAGAAAACGTACCTAACACCCCTCTGGCCCTTTTTGGCTAAGATGCCTGGCACTCAGGCCCGCAGCAAATGTTCAACCAGTGATAAGCTGTTTGTCACAAGACAACGCCAACTTGGAAATAACACTTTCTCATCTATCTCCTTTAGGATTTGTGTGAGGAAGGCAGGCATGGTGAGACCTATTTCACAGACAGGAACACAGAGAAGGGACGGGTCTCTCTCTGAGTCGTTCGGCCAGTAAAAAAAGCAGTCAAGCTGGAGCCCAAGGCCAGGTGTCCCGACTCACAGCGGGGGGCTCCCTGCACCCACCATCATGAGCCGCCTGCTCTGGAAGAAGGTGGCCAGCAGCAAGATCGGCCCGGGGCCGGTTCCAGCAACGGGACGGAGGGTGTCCAGCTCCGTCCTCGCCGCCTCCGCCCCCGTCCCCGGCGACGGGCAGCGGCCGTCGCAAGTGCCCTCTTCGGAGGAGGACGGGCAGCTGCGGTTCAACCCTCTGCACATCCAGATGCTGTCGAGAGGGCTGCACCGGCAAATCTTCGGGTGCGGAGGGGAGCCGCCCGACGAGGCCGCGGTGCGGCGCAGCATCCAGCACCTGCAGAAGCACGGGCTCTGGGGGCAGCCGGCCACGCCCATGCCAGACGTGCAGCTGAGCCTGCCCCGGCTCTTGGGGGGCAACCTGGACCAGCACTTCCGCCTCCTGGCCCAGAAGCAGAGCCTGCCTTACTTGGAGGCGGCCGCCTCGTTATTGGAGGCCCAATTGCCGCCCCAGCCCGCGAGGTGGGCCTGGGCGGAGGGCTGGACCCGGTACGGCCCCGAGGGGCAGGCCGAACCCGTGGCCATCCCCGAGGAGCGGGCCCTGGTGTTCGACGTGGAGGTCTGCCTGTCAGAGGGAACGTGCCCCACTTTGGCGCTGGCCATATCCCCCTCGGCCTGGTAAGTGGGGGTTAGGAACAGGGAGCTACCGTTCGTAGGGGGCCCAGCTAAATGGTTTGGTTGGGTGAACAGTTTTCTGAAGTCCTGCTGTGTGCTCATTTAAGGACTGCTGGTGTGGTGAACTCAACCCGCTTAATCCTGCTTTTGTGGGGCTCACTCTGGTGGAAAGACAGGCTCTAGGCAGCGCCCAAGCGAATGGCAGGGGCCATGCAGAGAATCAGTGTTGTGTTTGAGACAGACTGAGAGACCGTGCAAGATGACCACGTGTTGGCGCCTCAACCCCTAGCCCCTAGGAGCATCCGTTAGAAGTCAGTCTGGAAAGTGTTTGGTTTTGGGAATGCCGATGGTTATTTTGGACAGGAAGATGTTTTTGGTGGGATTGTTCTAGGCAGTTTAAAATGCTCAGCGCCCCCAGTGTCTTCCTTAACCGCCAGACCTGTTCAGCCTTTCCAAATGACCCTGGAGGTGGCCTAAGTCCTGACCGCCCCCAGCTGAGAAATGTTACTTCCTTACAAGTTAGACATTTTGGTCCCCAAACAGGTATATCCAGCCTCTCTCTTTCCTTTTGAAATAACTTTTCTAAGTGCTACCCAAGTTTCTTTCTCAAGCAATGATGGCAGTACTGTCTCTCCCCTTTTCTTATTCTTCATTCCAGGATTAAAATACTATTTACAGCCTTAATGCTTTCAGGCATGGCCAGCAAAAAAGTTGGCAGTTTCTTTATTCCTATTGGAAGCTACATCTTTGTACAGAAAGCTGCGAAATGTTATATATGCAGTTGAAACTGGTGAAAGCATGGCTAAATAGATAAGGTAGGCACTACTGGCTAAAAAGAGCGACTCTAGATGACTCTGCATTGATTTAGCTGAAGTTCCGATAAGAACCACAGTGCTTGTGCGTTGATGGCCAGAGTCAAGGGGGATACCGGCCACCTGTTGAAAGATAAAGTAGGCTTTGGTGGCTCCACGGAAACCAGTGACAATGAGGCTTTTGGACCCTTGGTCATGTTGGGCAAGTCAGGCCCCCCTTCTCTTCCCCCGCCTTCCGCACTTCACCCCTCTCTCGTTTCCTGCCCATTCTGTCTCCATTCTCATTCCATTTATAGCCAGTGGTCCTGGGGGGGCGTTGCTTAGTCTGCCTGATGGCAGAAGCCAGTGCCGAGGCCTGAGTTTGTGCAAAGACCTTTCTCCTAGTAGTCTTGACCAGCGTGGTTGTGGGTGTGCCTCGGTAGCGGTCCACGTTTACCCTGGCATGCTCTGTCACACGGTCGTATAACCCGACCAGCTCAGCTCGCAACTTGTAGGAGTTGGATGGAAGCTGGGAACGCCGGGTCTCCCATAAGTCTTCCTGAAGGCTTTGGTCAGTCATCTGCCTGAAGGGATATCACCCAGGCTCTTGGCCTTGGAGAGTTCCAAGGAAAACTCTGGTATTGATAAGCATGGGTTCCAGCTCATCCTAATTTTGGCCCCCCCCCCTTTTTTTTTTTTTTTTGGTAAATCACAAGTTTATAAAAAGATGGCTTTCGAACAGCTGCAGGCCTGTGTCTAGACACCAGTATGGCTTTTGGTAACTGAAGTCCTTACCATCTTCATAGCTTTGAGTATGTAGCATTCTTGAGCCCTCGCTTGACCAGCTGGGGTAAGAGAGGAAGGATTCCAGCTTGAGTGCCATATGCAGTCCCACCGTGGAGTGTGCATTAGAGTTGGCCAGCTTTAAAGCAGCTAGTTTTGCGGTTGGAACTTGAGGCAGGTCATGCATGTCTTCCCTAAAGGTTGCAGTGTGGTATTGTCTACTGGATGGCCTCAGGCCTTTGGAACGGTGTGGGGCTTGTTCTGTGTCAGTGGCCATCCCCCCACTTTGCCCTGGGACCTTGAGCAGACTAACCTTTTCCTGAGTGAGTGTCAGGACCCTGCGACCAGTGCCCATTCTGCCTCCGCCACACCCACTCTGCACATGGACATACATTCTCTCATCATGGCGTGCTCTGTGGCATCTCACTGAGGGTGGTTGCTCCTGGAAGGTGCATGATTTATTTTTTCCTTCAGAATCTTCAGACGATTCACCCTGTATGTGTACGCAGCATTTATCATTTTTTTTTTTTTTTTTTGCCATTTTCAGTGAAGAAATTCTCCACTTTGGGTTGTATTACCAACTCTCTCCTTTATTAGCACACGCACACTAGCTGTTTTCTGCTTAAAGACAAAGGGTTGGTCATATCCATAGAGGCCTCAGAGCTGGCTGCAGACTCGGCACCTGGCCTGCCCGCCTTCCTGCACATGGCACCCACTGCCACAGCATTTAGCTCCTTATTAATCGGTGGGAGTTGGATAGTGAGGAAGCTTTATCATCATTTCCTTCCCCCGTGATCCCCTGACTTGTATGAGTGCGTAGCACCCCCTGGGGACGTGGCATGCGGTGGGTGGTGTGGCACCGAGGTCCGTTCCTTTACGGTAAACCTGCCCCCTTCTCGTCCCCTTCAGGTATTCCTGGTGCAGCCGGCGGCTGGTGGAAGAGCGGTACTCCTGGACCAGCCGGCTATCGCCGGCTGACCTGATCCCCCTGGATGTCTCTGCTGGTGCCGGCAGCTCCACCCAGCGGGACTGGCAGGAACAGTTGGTGGTGGGGCACAATGTTTCCTTTGACCGAGCCCACATCAGGGAGCAGTACCTGATTCAGGTAAGTTGTGGGAACGGCGGCTCCTCTGGAAAAGCAGTCGTTGCTCTTAACCCCTGGGCCATCTCCAGCCCCAGCACTGCTCTCCTGACCACTGTTCCCAGGGACTTTGGTTGACCCGCTGTTGGATCTCCAGAACAGACTTGAAACAACTTAGTATGGTGTTTAAACTGTTGAGGCAGATGACCCCTCTCTTCCCTGAAGGTTGTTGCAAGGAGCGCCATCACAGCTGTGTTGGCATGGGCCTGGGAGTTCCAGAATAAGATGGCTCTTATCTTTTTTGTGGCATTTTAGAGCTTTTGAGGGCTCTGACTTAGAGCCTGGACCACATCCTGCCTCGTCCATTGATGGGCAGTGTTAATCTCCTCAACACCTCTAAGCCTCAGTCTCTCTTTCTGTGAAGAGAGCTGACAGAAGCTCCCTCAGTGTACTTTTAGGAGCGTTTGAATAGCACATGTGTCAAGGCAATCAGAACTGCTGGTGTGTAGTAGTGGTGGTTCTTAGATTGTAAAAAACGCTTTTTCTTTGAATCTTCATAACAGGCTGAGGTGAAGGGCAGGCCAAGGAAGTACCCCTGGCAGCACTCTTAGCCTGGCATTTAGGGCACTCGGCATGGACAGCCTTATTAACTTGTCAGGGCCCACAGCTTGTGAGGGCTAGCACTAGGACTAGAGCTGGGGGGCTGGCCCATAGCTCTGAAGGTCTTGTTTACCTCATCTGCCCAGAGTTGCCCAGAGATGTTGTTAGAAGCCGGGAAGTACTTGTGCATTGGGACTGGGCCAGTTCTGCACATTCAGGAATTGGGCAGGTCGCTCCCAGGTGCTGGGACAAGCATGGAACTTCTGTTTTGTGTTGGAGGCTGTGTGTTGGGGTAGAGGGTATGTGAGGAGCTAACGTGGGGCTGGAGTCAACACCACGAGCAGTGGCCGGCTAGCCCCTCTGCTGCAGCCTCTCCTCTCCTGCCCTTCCCAGGGCTCCCGCATGCGCTTTCTGGACACTATGAGCATGCACATGGCCATCTCAGGGCTGAGCAGCTTCCAGCGCAGTCTGTGGATGGCAGCCAAGCAGGGCAAGCGGAAGACTGGGCACCCCACACATCGAGGTCAGAAGTCCCAGCGGAAAGCCAGTGGTCTAGAGGTGAGAGTGCGCTTGGGACTGCCCCAAAGGGATGCTTAGGATCCGGTCACCGGACTACTTGTTGGGCTTAAGACCAAGCTGACCTCCCTTCGGTTTCTCAGGTTTCATCTTGGGACTGGATGAGCATCAGCAGTGCTAATAATCTTGCAGACGTGCACAGCCTTTATGTGGGGGGGCCTCCCTTAGACAAGGAGCCTCGGGAACTGTTCGTCAAGGGCAGCATGAGAGATATCCGGGAGAACTTCCAGGTATGGTGTTGGCACAGAGCTTCAGATAGATGGGCTGTGACTGACCTGCAGCTGGATTTGGGGAGGTACAGCTGTTGGATCTGCCCCTGAGACCCAGCAGTGGTAGTCGGTGGTTGTCCCTGTCCAGCCCACCCCACCCCACCAAGTTCCTGTCACCTTGTGCTAGGATCTGATGCAGTACTGTGCCCGTGATGTGTGGGCCACCTATGAGGTTTTCCAGCAGCAGCTGCCACTCTTCTTGGAGAGGTGAGGGGAGCCAAGTGAAACCCCGGGGATGGGTAGGTCCTGGGACCCGATCCCCTTGTAATCAGGTGGGACTGATTCTTTCTCAGGCTGGTCACTTAGTTTCTGTAGGCTGAAAGAATGGAACCCCTCTGTTGAGTGGAGGCCATGTGGGCCCTGGAGTCCCAGGGGCTCGTCTCATGTGTGGCCCCAATTTTCTGTCTTTGTTTTTTTAGTGAGTCTGATGATACGGTCAGTGATGATTGTCATGCACCCAAGGCTCAAAGTGTGGGTGCCGCATCCTCAATGACCTTAGACAAGTAACTTGGTTTCTGTGAGCCTCGGTGTTTTCATCAAGACGTACACACAGATCTACTTCCCTCCTGGTTGTGAGGGCCATAGGCAGTCATTGGCATGTGTGGGATTGTTAGCACGATGCCTGACACTGACCTGTCACTCAGTGGCCCTCATTCTCTCCGCCCCCATCATTTTCATGTCACCCCCGAAGAGGGGATGTTAGTTCCATGTTTCAGGTAAAGGAACTGAGGCCCAGAGAAGTCAGGTGACCAGTGCAGGGCTGGGCAGCAGTAAAGCTGGGTTCAGGCCTGTCCTATTTTAGAGCTGTGCCACAAAGCTAGTTGGGTTGAGCTTGTCAAATTGTCTTAGGAATTGGGCCCAAGCCTTGTCTCCTGTGGTCATTTATGGCAGCCCTTGGTGTCTGTCCCTAAGGTGCCCCCACCCAGTGACTCTGGCTGGCATGCTCGAGATGGGTGTCTCCTACCTGCCTGTCAACCAGAACTGGGAGCGCTACCTGGAAGAGGCACAGAGCACATATGAGGAGCTCCAGCGGGAGATGAAGAAGTCGCTGATGGATCTGGCTAATGATGCTTGCCAGTTGCTCTCAGGAGAGAGGTAGTCAGGTCCTGGGTCAAGGCAGGGGACAGGCAGGTAGGAAGCCTGGATTTTAGCTCAGCCTTAACCCTTGCCTGGTGGACTGGCTCTGCAGGTACAAAGAAGACCCTTGGCTCTGGAACCTGGAGTGGGATTTGCAGGAATTTAAGCAGAAAAAGGCAAGGAAGGTGAAGAAGCCAGCCTCAGCCAACAAGTTGCCCATCGAGGGAGCTGGGCCCTTTGGGGAACCCACGGAGCAGGAAGGTGGGAAGCTTAGGTGGGAGATGGGACAGGGTGATCTCTGGGACAGTCCTAGGACCCAGGGGGCCCTAGGAAGGGGTTGCCGTAGTCTTTCGGACCTGTGAGTCCCATCTGGTCCTAACCTCCTGACCCTGGCACAGATCCCGGACCACCCAGCGAGGAGGAGGAGCTTCAGCAAGATGTAGTAGTCCGCACCCGTTTACAGCAGCTGAAGAGCACCATAGACCTCCTGCCTAAGCGACCCCAGCACCTTCCTGGACACCCTGGGTAAGACTTGATTGTATCTGGCATACAGAGACTGTCTTGCGTGCGCCTCGGCACTCTTGGTCCTGGACCTTGGTTGGCGTGCGTTCGTTGCACTTTGCATTTCTGCTCCGTTGTGTCTACCCTGACACATTCAGCACAGTGCATTGAGCCCCTGCTCCGTATGCTGCCTGTGGCAGCTGCGGGGGCACAAATGGCACTCATCTCCCTTCGAGGGGCAGCAGGGGTACAGACCAGCCAGTGCAGCTGACCTCTAGTAAGACTTGAGAGCATATAGTTTAGAGGCAGTTCTGTTGTCCCTGTGGAAATAAGGCAGTTTCCTTGAGGCAGAGATGAGAAACAGGGCAGCCGTAGTGAACAGTGGTGTAGCCTCACGGTACTCATGTGACCCTGGATGCAAATGCCTTGGGTGCTGCTAGCCTCACCCTGGTCTCAGACAGAGTTGTGTGTCTCCACAACAGCCGGGTTCTCGTGGGTAGGAAGGAAGATCTGTTGCTTCCTCTTAGAGGCTGCATGGGCGCTGGAAAGAAGCTTTGACATGTGGGGTTCACCTTCTGAGATAACTTGAATAAGTCTAGGAGACACCAGATAGGTTCAAAACCCCCAAAGGAGAGGACTGATAATTCTTGATCTGAGTTGTCAGGAAGCCTGGAGGCCTTGGAAGGTGGGTTGGGTACATCATGGAAGAGAGACCCTTCCTTACTCCTTAGTGTGACACTTTTGTTCCCCGTCGGGGCAATAGGTGGTACCGGAAGCTCTGTCCTCGGCTAGATGACCCTGCATGGACTCCAGGCCCCAGCCTCCTCAGCCTGCAAATGCGGATCACTCCTAAGCTCATGGCACTGACCTGGGATGGTTTTCCCCTACACTACTCAGACGCTCATGGTTGGGGCTACCTGGTGCCCGGGCGGCGGGATAATGTGGCTGAGCTGCCAGTGAGCCCCACCGCTGAGTCAGCTGGGCTAGCCTGCCCCTACAGGTAAGATTCGCGGTCTGACTCCAGGGAGGAGTAAGCAAGGTCAGCTCGAGCTGTTAGTTCTTTTCCCTCTGACCCTCTGGACCTCAGAGCCTTGCTGTCAAGGCCCAGCAGCCTAGCTGCTTTCACAGTAACCGACAGGGAAGTTTGGGGTGTGGCCTGGGAAGGGTAGGCTTGCTGCTTTTCTGAGTAGAATCTGAGTGCTGCTGATGTGCTGGACACGGTGTTACCAGCCAGTGTGGATCTCACTTGGCATCTAAGCAGCTCCATGAGAAACAATTCTTCCTTTTATTTATGTTTGTTTTTGAGACATGGTTTCACTCTGAAGCCTAAGCCAGCCTGGAATTCACTATGTAGCTAGGCTGGTCTCAGTCTCAAGGCAGTAATCTTGCCTCAGCTTTTCTTTTTTTTCTTTTTAAATCATCATTACTATTTTTATTTTTACTTATATAACTGTTTGTCTGCAGGGATGTGTACCACAGGTATGCCTGGTACATGACAGAGGTCAGAAAAGGGTGTTACCCACCATGCGGGTGCTAGGAAATGAACCTGTGTCCTCTGGAAGAGCAGCAGGTTAAGAGTGCTCTTAACCACTGAGCCAGCTCTCCAGCCCCTTGCCTCAGCTTTTCAACTACTGGAATTGTAGGTGTGAGTTACCACACCTGGCTTTATTTATTTTTAATTTTAGGGTTTTTTAAAAAAAATTTATGGTGCTAGAGATTGAACTTTTGACCTCATGCACAGGAGGCAAGTGTCTTACCAGGCCTGGTATCCACATTTATAATTGACAAGGACCTAGAGAGGCTGCTTGACCTGCTGGAGGCCACAAACCCTGAACTTTGGACAGGCAGGTGTTACAGAGAGGTCAAGGTATTTGAAGTGGCCCAGAGTCCTGGTTCCACAGGACAGCTGGAGTCAGCTTGTCAGGCTTTCAGATGGAAGGGACTGAGGTGGCCTTGCTCTGCGGAGCCCACACATGCTGAGCGGTGAACAGGAGCAGCCAGCCTTCAGTCTTGATTTCCCTGCTGCTTTGCTTCCAGAACTCTCGAGCATAGAGGAGCTTGGGTTTGAGTCAGACCATTTATCACACCCTAGCCCGTCACCAGTGTGCTAAGTCACTTGGGCTGGCCATTCTCTTGTTTAAAATCCAGGGAAACTGCTGTCGCCTTCCTCAGAGCTGATGTGAGATCTGAACAAAGGGACCCATAGAACAAACACCCCAGCAAGCTGTATGGCCTGAGCAGGTATCCAGTAATCCGCAGTTACTTTCTCTGTCCAGGGCCATCGAATCCTTGTACAAGCAGCACTGTCTGGAACAGGGGAAGCAGCAGCTGAAGACCCAGGAGACGGCGCTGGCTGAGGAGTTCTTAGTCACCGACAATAGTGCCATGTGGCAGACGGTGAGGGTGTGCTCGGAGCCTGAGCCTGTTGGGCGAGGGGTCTGTTTTCCCAGGAAAATGGGGCACCATTTCCCAGGAAAATGAGCCTCTGGTTGCTCATCTTAGACTAGACTGGTCTGAGTTCTCTTGAGGGAAGGGCTGGTAGATTCAGGTCTACAGCTGCCAGCCTCTCTCACCCCCGGTTCCTGGGCCCATTCAGGCAGAAGAGCTGGGCTGCTTAGATGTGGAGGCTGAGGCCAAGATGGAGAATTCATTGCTGGGTCAACCCTTAACTCCGGTGAGCAAGACACCTGCTTGGGGTCTCTGGGTGGGTAGTGGGTGGCTGGGACTTCCTCTTGCTCATGAAGTTCTTTCCCACCAGAGTTCACTCGGTCTTGGGGGTTTGGAGATGCTGCCCTTATCCCCTCTGGTCCTGTAGGTGTAGGGAGACCGAGGAGGAAACCTATGACCTCATGCCTTCCTGTCACTTTGCAGTTTGCTTGCTCAGTTTCAGGCCCTTTTCCTATCCCCCTACCTCCTGGCCCTTGCTGAATGCAGGTGCTGGAGCAGGGCCTGATCTGGGTGTGTGGCCCCCACAGCCTGCTGCTTGTGACCCCAAAACCAGCCAGCCCACTTACCACCATGGCAACGGACCTTATAATGATGTGGATATCCCTGGTTGCTGGTTTTTCAAGCTGCCTCACAAGGTATGTGCTCTGGTTTGTGCCTGCCTCGTGTTCTCTGTGGTTAAGGCCCACAGTAGGAGGTAGTGGTTGCTCAGACCAGGAGGCTGCTTTTCGTGAGACTGACGGTAGTAGTGGGCTGATTCTGGTTTGGGACAAGTTCCATCTCTAGTGCTTTTGTTTTTTGAAAATTGAGTGGCGAGAGGCCTCCTGGTGGGATGAATTGACATGGACATCATTTATCTGTCATATGGTAGCTTCTATTGGCTATTGATACTACCTTTGATTATCGTTAGCATGTGTGGGTATGCACTTACATATGTGCAAGGTACCAATGTGGCATTGCCCCACGAGAGAATGGCCTGGGAGAAGGCCTGGCGTCTGTGTCGGCTCCCTGCCTGGTGGTCTGCCACCTGTCTCCAGCCCCTGCTGTCTCTGTCCTCTGCAGGATGGTAACAACTACAATGTGGGCAGTCCCTTTGCCAAAGACTTCCTGCCCAAGATGGAGGATGGCACCCTGCAGGCTGGCCCAGGAGGTGCCAGTGGACCCCGTGCCCTGGAAATAAATAAAATGATCTCTTTCTGGAGGAATGCTCATAAACGTATCAGGTGGGCCAAAGTAGGGTAGCTGGAGGCCTGTCTGTGGGGCTGGTCAGGTGTCTGCAGCCCCAAGCCTCCTTTCTGCTCATTTTACTCTGGTGTCCTGACCTTGCCTGGGCTGCTCCAGAGGGGCAGCCTAGCTGTAGTTTAGAGGCTTAACTGTTTTTCCGGGTGATGTGGATCTTGGGCATGTTTCTCCTGCTCCAACTTCAGTTTCTTTGTTTAGGTAGAGTGGCATGGTAGGACTTTGATGGCTCGTCCCAGCTCCCACAAAATCCCCTAACTTAACTGCTGGAGCCATGGGGCTGTCAATAAAGGTCTTGGAGGGCTGGTTATCTGTAACCTGTATTAGGGATTGAGAGCGGAATCCTTCTGCAGTGGCAAATGAATTCATCCCAAAGGTCGTTTCCAGATGGTTGTGGTCACAGCCCTTTGTGAGGGTATTGGTAGTCTGCCCTGATTGCAGAGAGGCAGTGGTACCAGGGAGAGAGTCAGAAGCTGCCTTGGCAGCCTGACCACTTCCTAGATTCTTCTGTGAGGCCCAGAGCCTCCTGTAGGTCCAGGCTTTGGCTGAGCCAGAGCCCACCTGAGGAAGTTTACTTACTCAGAAGAGTAAATAAAGAGAGAAGAGAGTTGATGCCAGGCCTCCAGGGGACACGGTCTCTGGAGGTGGTCAGGGACACATGCTGGTGACAGCATGCTGAGGTGGGTCCTGCTTATGTGGCTCTGCTGAGCTTCAGCCTTCTTGTCCTACAGCTCCCAGATGGTGGTATGGCTCCCCAGGTCAGCCCTGCCGCGTGCCGTGACCAGGTACGGCCTGCTGAGTGTTTGTGGGGAGAGAACTGAGTGGTGTGGGTCTTAGGGCCAGGGCACACTGCTGACACTCCCTGCATCTCCATCCCAGGCACCCTAACTTCGATGAAGAAGGCCGCTATGGTGCCATCCTGCCCCAGGTGGTGACTGCTGGTACCATCACTCGCCGAGCTGTGGAGCCCACGTGGCTTACTGCCAGCAATGCCCGGGTACGTGTCCTCTCTGTTCCTGGCTTCTGTTCTGTTTCCTCTCTTAGGTCTCAGAGCCTTTGGAGGTCTAGAAAGGGACATGGGGAGGAAACCAAGTCTTGGTTGCACAGGGCTCTGGTTTAAATGTGACTTCATGTCATTCATTCCCTGGCAAATGTGTTTTAGGTGCCTGCTGCTGGCCAGACAGTGCCAGGCATAGTGGCCACAGCTATCATGGAATTTAGATGAGCCAAGTTGGGGTGCTGGCATACGGTTTCGCAGGGTTTCTTCATTTTCTAGCCTGCTGCTGGCAGGGGCCATCTCTGCACAAAGTCTGGAGTAGTGCTGTGTGGCATTCTCCAGTCTTCCCCCGGGAAAGAGCCAGTACTTTGTCAGCCCTAGGCCTAGGAATCCAGGGTAGCAGTTGCCTTGGGCTTCTAGGTGGGCCTGACCCCACTCTTCCTGCAGCCTGATCGAGTAGGCAGTGAATTGAAAGCCATGGTTCAGGCTCCACCTGGCTATGTCCTCGTGGGTGCTGATGTGGACTCACAGGAACTGTGGATTGCAGCTGTACTTGGAGATGCTCACTTTGCTGGGATGCATGGTAAGCAGGACCTGTGGCTTGGGCAGGGGTGAGGTGGCAGCGCCAAACATTGCTGAGCTGCTCCTTCTCTGTTCTCCAGGCTGCACGGCCTTTGGCTGGATGACTCTGCAGGGCAGGAAGAGCAGGGGCACCGATCTACACAGTAAGACAGCCACCACTGTGGGCATCAGCCGAGAGCATGCCAAAGTCTTCAACTACGGCCGGATCTACGGGGCGGGGCAGTCCTTTGCCGAGCGCCTGCTGATGCAGTTCAACCACAGGCTCACAAGACAGGAGGCAGCTGAGAAGGCCCAGCAGATGTACGCTGTCACAAAGGGCCTCCGCCGGTGAGGGCCCCTCTCCCACCCCGCTAGCATCCGGGATCGGAGGCCTGCTTTACAGCTCTCCCTCCCCATCTCTTGCCCATCGCCTGAGTGCTCTCCCTCTAAACCTAGCTGCAGGATGCTTTATCGTGGAAGTTGTAACGTTGTCTTTCTTTATAGCGCTAGTTTTTCCTCACGGGGCAAAGCTGTACTTAGAGCATACTGTCATCAAGTGGTCATCCATGACTATAATTAGGTCACATCCGCAGTAGCTTAGGGGTCTGTCTTAGGGTTTCTGTTGCTGCGATGAAACACCATGACCAAAAAGCGAGTTGGGGAGGAAAGGGTTTATTTGGCTTACACTTCCACATTGCTATTCATCACTGAAGGAAGTCAGGACAGGAACTCAAAACAGGGCAGGATCCTGGAGGCAGGAGCTGATACAGAGACCATGGAGGCGTGCTACTTATTAGCTTCTTTCCCATGGCTTGCCCAGCCTGCTTTCTTACAGAACCCTGGACTATTAGCCCAGGGATGGCACCACCCAAAATGGCCTGGGCCCTCCATCAATCACTACTTGAGAAAAGGCCTTCCAGTTGGATCTCATGGAGGCATTTCCTCAACTGAGACTCCTTTCCCTCTGATGGCTCTAGCTTCTGTCAAGTTGGCACACAAACCAGCCAGGACAGGGTCCTATGCTCATCGCTGTAGGAGCTGAGGGAATAGAAGTATGCAGAACCAGAGTGTAGGCTAGTCCTGACAGGAGAAAGCCTTCCAGTTTACTCAGACCTGTTTTCTCCAGCAGTGCTACATGCTGTGTGCTTAGGCCCTTGGGCCTTTTGGTAGGCTCAAGTGCAGAGGAGGAGAGTAGCAGGACAGTGACAGTTTTTTTAGGTACGCTGTAGTGTCCCCATGGAGGTAGCTTAACTGGAAACTGTCTTAGTTAGGTTTTTTAGATAGCTTACTAACTGTGGAAACTGTCGTAGTTAGGTTTCTATTTCAATGATTAACACAATGACCAAAAGCAGTCTGGGGAGGAATGGGTTTATTTCATCTTACAACTCAACTCTCAGGTTCCACTCCATCACTGAGGGAAACTGAGGCAGGAACTGAAGCGCAGAGGCCATGGAGGAATACTGTTTACTGACTTGCTAAGCCTGCTTTCTTGTGTACTCTGGGATTACCGGCCTGGGTTGGGACCTCCCACAGTGGCCTGTATCCTCCCACAATTCATTAATCCAAAAACAAAAAAAAAAGGCACCACAGACTGCAAGTAGGCCAGTGCAACGAAGGCTTTTTCTCAGTTGAGGTTCCCTCTTCCCGGATGACTAGTTGTTTATCAACTTGCTGCAAGCTAGTCAGCACACTCACTTTGAGAAAGACTGACGTAGGGTGTAGTGGTGACTGTTGGGATCAGGATCTGATGTTGAGAGCAGGTGGACCATGTCCTGGAAGGAGGACAGTGATGAAGGGAGGCCGGCCCTCAGTCGTAGAAGGGAGACATCATAACAATTTGAACTGCAGCCCTAAACTGTGGGGAAGCCCTGATGCTCCTTCCCAAAGCTGGCGTGGTTCTGGAACCCTTAGGAGCCGGGGGCAGTAGGAGCTGAGAAGCTGGGCTTGGCTGGCTTGTTTTTGGCTTCTCCGGGTTCCTTCTCCCCTTTAGGGGTTACTGTACTTTCACTCCTCACTGTCTCCTGAACTAACAGAAGGCTGTTGTTGGTCACTGGGCAGTTCATGTCAAGCACACACTGACAGTATGACCAGGATTGGCTTGTGTTGGAGTTTGCCCTTTACTGGGCTAACACATACAGCCCAGGCCTCTGGGAACACAAAAGCCCGAGTTTCTATGTTATGCCCCTTCCTAACTGCCGACCCCAGCAAGCCATTCAGCCTCTTTGGGCCTGTTTTCCCTGCTGAAGTTAGCCCTAGGGGAGAAGCATGACCAGGGGCAGTTTGGGAAATTGAGTGTGGGTGTGCCACAGAGGCGGCCATTTAATGAGAATGACACGGAACTACTGCCCCCAGGTATCAGCTCTCAGATGAGGGTGAATGGCTGGTGAGACAGTTGGACCTCCCTGTGGACAGGACAGAGGATGGCCGCGTTTCCCTCCAGGATCTTCGGAAGATCCGAAGAGAAGCTTCAAGGAAGTGAGAACCTTCTGTGTTCAAGATGCAGGGACTGGTGTGGGCTGGTCCCCAAAGGCTGACACACTTCAAATTTTAGCACTGAGACGCTAACAGACCAAGCCTGACCTCATGGTGTCTGTCCCCCTAGGTCACGCTGGAAGAAGTGGGAGGTGGCTGCTGAGCGGTCATGGACAGGGGGCACAGAGTCGGAAATGTTTAACAAGCTGGAGAGCATTGCCTTGTCTGACACACCACGGACCCCAGTGCTAGGCTGCTGCATCAGCAGAGCCCTGGAACCCTCGGTTGTCCAGGGAGAGGTGAGGGATCTCGCCATCCTTAGAGCACGGAGGGGGCCGGGGGAGGCAGGGTCCCTGGACTAGAGCAAACTGGTATGCGCATCTTCCTCACTGACGTCCGCCTGTCTGCCTTAGTTTATGACCAGTCGTGTGAACTGGGTGGTACAGAGCTCTGCTGTGGACTACTTACACCTCATGCTTGTGGCCATGAAGTGGCTGTTTGAGGAATTTGCCATCGACGGACGCTTCTGCATCAGCATCCACGATGAGGTTCGCTACCTGGTGCGGGAGGAGGACCGCTACCGCGCTGCCCTGGCGTTACAGATCACCAACCTCCTGACCAGGTGGGTGGGGCCCTGGGGCCCACTGAGCAGGTCTGGTTGTCACCTTCCCTTCCTTATTTTAAAGTCTGTGGAACTCCTAAAAAGGACCTCAACTTTTCAAAAGGATTCGTTGGGTCTGAAAGTGGCATGTGTCAGTAACTAAACCATTCAGGTGGTGGCAAGGTCAAGGGAGTTGTTATTGCTTTCCTAGTAATATGCCTGGAATCAGTGACAGAAGACATTTCAACTCAGAGAAGTGAGATGTTCATCTTTTTCTCCCCTAAACATTTAAAGTGCCTAAGGTGTTACTCTGCTAACAGGAAACCTCTTTAATGAGGAGACTCAAATACAACTTAGAAAAACATGTTTTATGTATTATTGAGTTGTATTTTGTTTTTTTAAGACAGGGTCTTTATGTAGTCCTTGCTGTCCTGGAACTCTAATATAGACCAGGCTGGCCTTGAACTCAGAGATCTGCCTGCCTCTGCCTCCCAAGTGGTGGGATTAAAGGTGTGTGCCACCATGCCTGTTGAATTTTATTTTCTTATACTAAAAATCCTAGTTCATGTGGATGAGTTAAATACTATTTCATATTGATCTACCACCCAGAACCAATCTGGAAACTGTGATCTATCTTGAAAAATGGGTAAATAACGAATTTACAGTTCAGCATTGTTACCCATGCTCTCTTCTGGGCTTGGTTAGTGGTTATGTTTTAAAGTCAGCATTTATTTTTCATATTTGGTTCCAGTAATTGAAATCAATTTTTAGTATCAATGAAGTATTCCAAACTGGACAAGTATGTTGAGTCCCTAATTGTATTTCAGTATCTCAATCTCAGAGGTACTAAGCTGAACATGGAGGTACTAAGCCTGCCTCCACTCTCACGGTTCTGCTAAGTGTGGGTGACTGAAACAGGAGAAACCCTGCTCTGTGGGAGCTCTGGTCACGCCTCCTGGAGCGAGGAGGAGCCTGTGCTCCCAGCAGGGCATGGCTGTGAGCAGACCGGGTCTCTTTCAGGTGCATGTTTGCCTACAAGCTGGGTCTGAAGGACCTGCCTCAGTCAGTGGCCTTCTTCAGTGCAGTAGACATTGACCAGTGCCTCAGGAAGGAAGTGACCATGGACTGTAGAACTCCTTCTAACCCAACTGGGATGGAAAGGAGATACGGGATTCCCCAGGGTGAGCACAATCTTTGTTCCTCATATACATAGAATGGGAGGTGGCTTAGAACTTTGGGGCCCTGGGGAAGAAATCCACTTTTAACGTGTGCCATATTCTAAAGTGGATGTGATATTCAAATCACAAAGGGAGCTGTTGCAGGAAGTGGTTCGTAGTCAATGAAGAAATGCTAGAATTCCAAATACTCCATCTGTAATGACCCATTTTCAAAACTACACCAGGAAAATTTAAAGATTTATTATGTAAGTCAAAGTGCATTCTGAGATGGAAAAATATGCTGAAAATGCCAGAGTGAGTCAGAAAACTTAGGACAAACTGCCATTCGTGGCAGTTCTTCTCATTTCAGAGCTCAGTCACAGTTCTTCTGGAGGCATCCTAACCAGTTCCCACTGTCTTGCAGGTGAAGCGCTGGACATTTACCAGATCATTGAACTCACCAAAGGCTCCTTGGAGAAACGAAGCCAGCCTGGACCCTAGCTCCATCTGCAGGCTCTGTATTTGCTCCTGTGGAGCTTCGTCCGTGTGGTGCAGGCTCCTAAACTCAGGCTTTCAGATGTGCTTTGGAAAAAGGGCATGCCTAGGCAGCCATTTTTCTGTAGCAGGACCTGCCCCGAAGACTCCTTCTAACTGAAGGCACAGTTCGGTGGGTTCAGACCAGGACGCCAACGTCAGTGCAGGCTGTATGACAAGGGGTACTGTGGGCACAAGTGAAGCAGATACCCCAAAGGTCACATTAACTCAGGCATATCTTCCTTTTCTTCTTGGCTGGTTCTCTGTCCTGCTCCGTGTGTGCTGGTGCAGTGCCCTGGAGGGGAGAGTGGAGTGCTAAGGTGATGGGAATAAAGACAGACACCAAACAAAACTCCTGTCCTAGTCATGCTTTGCCTCCCCGCCTCCCGCGTGGCTATTTAGAACCCTCCATCCTGAACGTGAGAGGCCAGGACTCCAGCATCACAGTATTCCATATGACCTTCCCACGGAGACAGGAGTTTGATGATCTAAAGAATTCCGGATCGAATTTTCTGATATCAGGTTATTTCACATAAACTTCTAATTTTGAATGGGTCTAGGCTACTGATGTTACTTCTTCTGGCTTCCAAAAGGCAAGGAAACCGGGTTCAGATAATGAAATGGAGAATCTCACCTAAGATTCAGGATGGGTCTACCTTGAGGGAGAGTGTAAAAACCAGCCAGAATGCGGTAGAAACAGGACCCTAGGGGAGGGCAGTTTGCCACTTTCCTAGACACATGTACCAAATATACAGAAGTAGGCACCGACCTCTCCGTTTTCATCTTCCCCATCCTCTCGAAGAACCATGTCTAGGATGTTGCCTTTGATCTTGAAGTCCCGAGAAGTACTGAGTTTCATGTGCTGCATCAGGTTTACCTGGGACAGACAGGATTATGAACTCGGGCACTTACTCGGGGACAGCTTAACACACTTGAGTCCATGGGGTCAGAAATGGCGTGCTGCCTGCCTTGGCTTGCCAGGCCCTTTAACAGGAAAGGGGAGTGGTACTGTTTTACCTTGGACTTCTTGGATAGCTGGATTAGAAACTTTTCATACTGTTCAATGGCAAAGACGAGGTTAGGGATTGGCTTGGTTTCACGAAGAACTTTGGCCTACGGGCAAAAGGACGTTAAGACTTCTATTTCAAGTTCAAAGCTTTTGAAGTTTTCCTGTAGTGTCTTAAAGAAGAACCCACTGTGGCACTTGCTCTTGTTTCTTTCTGAGTGGTGAATGCACTTGCATTGCTGGGATTATTCCCTCAAATGAGGAGCCGGTCACTCAGGCTGGCTTCCTCCTGAATCCTGGGATTACAGGCTTGTACGGCCGATCCTGATGACGCCATCCCACTTTTAAATACCTCGGAGACAGCTTTCTAGCTGCACATTGAGACCTTCTGCCCAGTGTTCTCCTGTATGATATATACTATGACTTACTTAGCTGGTCCTTTTGACATTAGGTATTTGCAGTATTTCCCTTTAGTGAACAGTGGTGAGGATGAACCTGTACCTGGGCCTTTCTATATCTTAAAAGGAATTGTTACAGCCGTATTCCCTAAAATATAGTAGCTTTGCTGCATTCACCAATTCTTAGATTTTTTTTATTTTTTGGTTTTGGTTTTTCAAAACAGGGTTTCTCTCTGTAGCCCTCCCTGGCTGTCCTCGAACTCAAGAGATCTGGCAGCAGCAGCACCACCACCTGGCTAATTCTTAGATCCTTCACAGAACACCTTTTACATTCTTGCTTTTCCTACAAACAATTTTAATGTCCAAGAACTGAGGCCCCCTGGCTCTGACCAGCCAGGTAAGCGGCTTACCATGATGGTGCCCACTGCGGCCTTCTCCTTGTCGGTGCACTTTGGGGTGTTACTCCTCTTATTCTAGAGAAACAAACACTGTCTCAGTCCTCAAGATTCCTCTGTAGACTGCAAGCTATCGGGGAAGCAGAAAAACGGATGCAGCATAGCCCCTTGGATGCCTGCCTCTGGGGTATGCTCTTGGAGGTACCATATAGAATTTGAGGGCAGGAAAACCACTATTGTATTAAGCTAGTTAGACACAGATAAACAGTTAAATGAACACTGTCAGGGTGGTAGCAAGAACAGGCATTTTCCTGCTGGGTGGCTGACTAAAAGGCTGTGCAGATAGTCTTCTTAGATGTAATCTTATGCACAATATAGTTACCATGCTTGAGAAGTGTGTAAAGGGTCACAAGGATACTTCCTGAGTTGAAGATTAGTGTGTAAGGCTCCTGGACAGAAAGGAGGAATCTGGTAGTGATGCACACCTTTAATCCCAGTACTCAAGAGGGAGAGGCAGATGGGTCTTGAATTGAGGCCAGTCTTCCAGGAGTCAGATCTACATAGTAAAACCCTGCCCGGAACAACAGTCAACAACAAAATACTAACAGGACGTGAAAATCAAGCCTAAGTGGGGGGGAGATGGAAAAACCACCCAGTGTCAGTGAACCAGGAAGCCTTCATCTCAAAAGGAGGCCTTGCCTCCCAGCAAAGGAGCAGGAGCAGAAGAGTGCCCTAAAGGCACAGGAAACTAGAGAGAAATGGTGGGCAGGTGGGTAGATCCTCACTCTGACCTGACAGATTCTGAGGCACTGGTATGAGGAAGTTAAAATCCTGGAGAACAGGTTGAGTAGAGAAGGAAAGCAGTCAAAGACTTCTGAGCACATGGAAGTGAGCCGCCATCTTCTCAGGCGTGTAGCCAAAGTGGCACTCTGCTGAGACTAAAGTAAACCCTGTGCACTGTCCATAACTACTGACTGAAACAAGACCCAGACTTAGAGCCAGGGAAAAGAAAACAAATCAGAGGCAGAAACATCCTTAGGTACGCGCAGTTCTGAGCAGAATGCTAAGGGGTTAGAAACGCTGCTTTAACTGCTCACCATCAAGGTCTAAGGCAGTGAGTGTACACGAAATGTACCTTTGTATAATTTTAGGAAAGTATCAGAAGGTCCCCAGGTCAACCAATAGCAAATAATTCTCGAGCAGGGGGCTGACAAACCATGCCCAAACCATGGGACAGATCTAGTCCACTACCTGTTTGGAGTAACATTTAAAAAGGGAACATAGCCATATACATTTATTTATGTACTCTAGCTGTTTTTATAACAGAAGAGCTGCGTGGGCACGATGGGGCTCACGGAGCCTGTGACATTCACTGGCTGGTCCTGTACTATGGAAAATCTGCTGGCCCCCATTGTAGAATAATCACACTAGCTGGGGTCAAGTCTCACTCTGGCTTTTACAAGCTGTTCTCAACCATTCAATCAACCCCCAATATAAAGTATATTGAAGACAAAAGCTGATGTATAAAAAGAATGGTAACGGGTAAGGGCTTTGTGGCAGCTATCCTAATAAGAAAATAAGACTTGGGTTACAGTAAAGGAGGGTGATAAAGAGTCTGACAACAGTGTTTGAAGCTACAGCTATTCTGCCCAGTAATGGTACTTACTTACAAATGTTTTTGATGGGTTTGAAAAGCACTTCTGAACATACAGTTGGGACTCTCAGAACCTTTAAAATGCTGGTAAACCAACATGACATACGCTCTCTTAAGACAGGGGACATATAAATAGTTTGACTAGGATCTCCTTTTAGAGGCTGTCTCAGTCTCTAAGGATGCTTCATGAAATCTGTGTGGCTATATAAACATTAAGAATGAGGGCTGGCCAGGCGGTGGTGGCGCACGCCTTTAATCCCAGCACTCGGGAGGCAGAGGCAGGCGGATCTCTGTGAGTTCGAGGCCAGCCTGGTCTACAGCGCGAGATCCAGGAAAGGCGCAAAGCTACACAGAGAAACCCTGTCTCGAAAAACCAAAAAAAAAAAAAAAAAAAGAATGAGGGCTGGAGAGATGGCTCAGAGGTTAAGAGCACTGGCTGTTCTTCTAGAGGTCCTGAGTTCAATTCCCAGCAACCACATGGTGGCTCACAACCATCAATAACGAGATCTGGTGCCCTCTTCTGGCCTGCAGGCATACACACAGACAGAACATTGTATACATAATAAATAAATAAATTAAAAAAAAAAATTAAGAATGATATACAAGGCATGGTGGCACATGCCTTTAATCCCAGCACTTGGGAGGCAGAGGCAGGTGGCTCGCTGAGTTCAAGGCCAGCCTGGTCTACAGAGTGAGCACCAGGACAGCCAGGGCTACACAGAGAAACCCTGTCTCAAAAAATAAACAACAAAAAAGCTGGGCATGGTAGCTTTAACCCCAACACTGGGGAGGCAGAGGCAGGAGGAGCTCTTATGAGTTCAAAACCTCATCTAGCCAGGCTAGCCAGGGCTGCAAAGTTGAGACCCTGCCTCAAAAGAGGGAGACAACGAAGCTGGGTATGACAGTATGCTTATAATCCCAGAACTTGAGCTGAGCAGGTGGATCTCAAGTCCAAGGCTAGCCTGCACTACACTCGAGGACTGTCTCAAAAGCAAAACTAAAAAGATGGGGGGAATTCAAAACCTCATTTTAGGAATGGATGGATATATCCTACAGAGACAGAACAGATTTGAAAGAATGGCATCCACATGAAAATGTACCAAGTTTGAAGTTTGAGAGGGCATGCCTGCAAGCATTTCAGAGAGAAAAAGATCAGGAGTAAATTTCTTGCCCAGAGTAGGGAAGCTAGGTGTGACAGTGCACCCCTGTGATTCCTGGGCAGATAGAAGCAGGAAGATGAGGAGTTCAAAGCCAGCCTGGGCTGTACCATACATGGAGGCAAACAGAAAATAAATACACATAAAATAAAAAGATCTCCAATCCCTGAATCTATACATTAGAAAAGGAGTCTGGACACAGGATCCAACAAGTCACTCTCCTCCACCTCTCTCAAGTGTCGGCTGCTGTTACTGAAGAGTCCTGATGCCTGGACTTGTAGTCACCCAGAATGGACCCAGGCTGCCTTTGGTCCATTTCACACAAGCAGAGCAAACGCTTCCTATCTCTGGAGGTGGTCTCCTTGGTATATCAAGGTCTGGAAAGCCCTCTCTGGTCTTGCTTTGTTCCCATGGGCATCTCTGACTGACGTGCCGGAGAAGCTGCCTACACTCCGCCCAGGTGGCCAAGCAGCTCCTGGGACAAAGCAATGTAGCTCTTTTTCTTTTCTTAAAGATTTATTTTTATTATTTTAAATATTCTCATATTCCCTCTCCCAAAGAAGTCAGAATCAGATGTCCGGGATCTCCTGGAGCTTGAATTCCAGGCAGTTGTGAACCACCTGATGTGGGTGCTGGAAACCTGACCTGGGTCTTTCCAAGAGTGCTCCAAACTCTAGTCACTGGCTCATGGCTCCAGCCCTCCATTACGCCCTTTCTTGGAGATTATTTTGGTACACCCTCCAAATGACTTACTTGTACGTATGAAATGAAGGAGTAACACACGGGAGTCAGATGAGAGCCGGTCAGCTTCACCTGTGGCAAGGAGAAAGACGTGAATGTAACCGTAGCAGTTAAATGTCCCCCACCCTTAGGAAAGCCAATCTCAACTCACCAACTTTTCCACAGTGTTTGGGATTCCTCTGGAGCTCTGACACACCTGGAGATACTAACCAAGAATTCCTAGGTTAGCCATCAGCCATGGAGTGTGTCTCCCTGCCCCGACTACAGAGGAAAGGGAACGTTCACAGCAAAGCCAGACACAAAGCTTCCCAAACAGGCAGCAATGGGTTCGCTTCTGACTTGAGCAGCTCAGTGTTTTAAGACTCCTTCAGGCAGAGTCCCTCCATCGGGGAGACAAATCTCTCCTCTTACATTGCTAGTAAAGAAGACAGGCTCCCGGTGTCTCCACCACAGTAGCTTAGCAACCACAGCAGGCGACTGGAGACGCACGTTCCAGGGATGAGCACACACTGCCTATGCTGTCTATGCCTAAGGACTTAGTCTAGATCACTTACAGAATATAAACTACCTAGTTCCCATCACCTTCTGAATTCACCGAGGACCAGAAAGGTACATGTTCATTCTCCGTTGGAGGTGAAATCCACTATGCCCAGCAAAGCTGACTTCGCTTACGCCCAGGATTTTTCCCCTGACCTGTGGAGAACCCTGCTAACCATGGATCACATGAGAACGAAACTGTGACGACAGTGTGGGAGAGCTGCGTTCGGAGGCACTCCGCACCTGGCCAGTGGGGACAAGACGGGGTGGACCTGATTATCTTCCAAATACTCACGTATTTGACAAACGCTGTTAGGGTGCTGTATATTTTGGACAGGTCCTTTAATAAAGTGTCCACGCAGCTGCCTGAGGGCAGGGCTGTCTGTACTAGTTCATGGAAGAATGTAACCAGTGTTCCCAGCTGCATGATGATGGCTTTCTCAATGAGAAGATTCGGTGGACGTGCTTGAGAGGAGGCATCTTCTGGAGAGAGACAAGAGTGACGCCGTTCAGTCTTATTTTCTAGTCCACAGCGAAGGAGAATTAAACCACCCCAGGAAAATGGGTTCACGGCATTTATACTTTGGTGGACTTGGCCGGCATTACGATCCCCATCTGCAGTCATTTCGTCTGATACAGTTTCTTGGTTCACCGAACCCTTAATCTTGGTGATCAACCAGTCCACTTCTTCCAGGACTTTCTCAGCCTGACTCAGAACAAGCAACTGTGAAAAGACAAGACTATGTGGCATGGTTCACATCGCTGGGGAAGTACCAAGCATCGCTTACACAGGGACCTTACAGGCCCGAGGACAGGAGGCATTGCAAGGACCCCAGTTGGAGCGCGGTGGAAGGGGCGGCCAGGGCTGGTTCCCATGGATCCCATCAACACTTACACAGACAGTGGGGGCAGCTGTTCTCACATTCACCATAGCAAAGTGGTTGGTTTTCTCTATCTCTACATCCTGGAAAGGAAGAGAGGCCAGCCCTGAGACCAGTAGGCCTTGACCACTCCCCATACGGGATGCCACACTCTATCTTCAGTGGCTACCTGGTCTATGTCTCCCAGCTGCCCATGGATATCCTGGGACAAGTCACGAAGCAGGGTGACAGGACTCTTATACAAGACGTGCAGGCTGAAGAACAGGTTCATCAGACTCTTGCAAAACGAGGCATCCTCTAGGAGCAGTAAGGAAGGAAAGTCTGCTACACTGTTACAGCTTTTGCAGACTAGACAGGCTGGTGAGGTGTAGAGGGAATCGCTCTCTAACAGGTTTTGGTGATGGTGATTCTGGATAAAGCCCGGGAAGGGAAGCAGGAAACTCACCCTGGCTGTATTCCTTGCAAATCTTAGCCGTCCAGGATAACATCTGCATAAACTAAACAAAAGACCTTCAGTGGTTAAAGAAAAAGGTGCTGGGTTTGGCGGCACTTGGGAAGAAGAAGCAGGCAGATTTCTGTGAGTTGGAGGCTAGCCCAATCTACATATTGGGTTCCAGGCCAGCCAGGGCTACAAAGTCAGACCTTGTCTTTTTTTCTATAAAAATAAATAAACAAATAAGAAAGAAAAACAAAACAAAATGAAACTTTTTTTTTTTTTGTCAGAAGATCCTTAGACCTTTCCAGGTCTAGCAAATCACCTACCAAACTGTGCCTGGATGTAATCGGTTACATAAGAACAGCATAAAAATGAGTGTGAAGTGATGAGAAGGAGCCACACATCTCACAGCACATGGCTGGACACTCAATGTCTGTGTCATTAAGGGCTAAGTGTCCTGAGATCTGGATCTGAGTTCTCATCTCTGAGCTTCCTCTGCTGCTACCTGGAAGTCCGGAGCTAAACATCCTATGTCCTGATACTTCAGATACTTTACAGGTCATCTGACTAACAGAGAGGTGTGGGAGAAGACCTTGGCTATAAAAACAGAAGGCGGGGGGGGAGAAGAAATATATACATACAAACACACACAGACTTTTCTTAGGCAGAGGAGACGAGGTTTTGGGGTAACAGGAATCTGAAACAGGCCTGCGGGCACAAAGGGGCTGAACTGACATACAGCAGCAGTTAAGTACAGACGACTGAAGATTTTGTTTTGTTGAGGGGAAAAGGTCAGTTATGAGGTCGGTAACTAAAAGGTCAATCGGTCAATAACTAAAGGTCTCTATGAACTGACAGGAAAAGACTTCCAGAACCCACGCCAATGAAGTAACTAGGATGCAGAAGCACTCTCCTGCGGTGAGATGCCGGGGTCTAGGGTAAGAATCGATATTTGTATTTGCTTCCACAGGAAACTCTTGAAAGACTCAGACAAGATTAAGTGTTTGCTCATTTAAGAAGACGACGTGGAGGGGATGAGAAGAGGAGACGAGAGACGGTAAACACTGTTACAGTTCCTCATTTTCCAACGACAGAATTTTATTACCCACTCAAAACTCAACCAAAATTATCAGTAACGAAAGTTTGATAGGAACTAGGGATGTAGGTCAGTTGTGAAGAGCGCTTCTGCTGCATGCCTGTAATACTGGCACCTGGGAGGGTGGGGGCAGAAAGCCGAGAAGCTTAAGGTTCTGCGTGAAGGGCACCAGCCCGCTGGAGCATGTGGCTCTGGCAGGCCTTGCCCTTTCCCACCCCCTCACCTTGCTAAAGCTGTTAGATTCCATTCCTGAAGCTAGCCACCAAGGTCTGTTCCCTTATTTGGCCACCTCCTGAGGCTGACTACTGAAGTCCAGATATCAGTATTAAAGTCCAGCAATCAGAAACCCTTCATTATCACCTAATTAACACGCCCAATTAAAATTAAACACCTCATCCTGACCTGAGGTTTCCCCCTTACCTTTCTAGACCGCCATTTTCCTATGTGCCATGCCTGTCTCCTCTATCCAGAGGCAGACCTTTGTCCCTTCTGGACAAATACCCCTGGGCCCTTTCCCTGGTCCCCTTCCCCTCTCCCTCAGCCCCTCTCTCTCTTACCACCACATCCTGGCCCATATCTAACACAGACCTCCCCTTTTTCTCCTCTTAAAAATGACACCTGCAGCCGGGCGGTGGTGGCGCACGCCTTTAATCCCAGCACTCGGGAGGCAGAGCCAGGCGGATCTCTGTGAGTTCGAGGCCAGCCTGGACTACCAAGTGAGTTCCAGGACAGGCGCAAAGCTACACAGAGAAACCCTGTCTCGAAAAACCAAAAAAAAAAAAAAAAAAATGACACCTGCAAGGTCATTTGCTGCTGTTTTTCTGAGTCAGAAAGCAGCCACTTTAACTTTTCTTTCCTGTGTAACAAAGGATCTCTGTGAAAACAGGTGTTTGGGTGTGGCTTGCGCCTAATCTGGGGTCAGGGAGGGAGCCCCTGCTGTGCTGGGGGAGGGTCTCCTTCAACATACTCTATTTTGGTTTCTTTTGCTGTGGAAAACATTCTGGCTGAAAACACCTTGAGTACGAAAGGGTTTTGTCTGGGTTTGGTTTAGTTTAACAGCCCACAGTCCATCACTGAGGAACTCAAAAGCAGAACTCTGGAGGCAGGAATTGAGGCAAAGACCATGGAGGGGTGCTGCTCACTGGCTGTCTCCCCATGGCTTTGCTCAGCCTGCTGTCTTATAGGACCCAGGACCACCTGCCCAGGGGTGGAACCACCCACAGCGCACTGAGACTCACACACATCAATCTTTAACCAAGACCTGCCTAGAAGCGACCTGATGGAGGCAATCCCTCACTCCACATAACTCTAGTTTGTGTCAAGTTAACAAAAAGCTAACCAGCGCAGTTATCCTTAGGAACATAGTGAGTTCACAGCCAGACTGGGCTACGTGGCACCCTGTCTCAAAAACAAACAAAAAACATAAAAAAAATTAGATATAATCTGAAGTTAAATGGGAAGGGTTCTTTCCAAAACTCATTTACTTTTTCCTCAAACTCCCCCAACCACACAGTTCTGTTTCTTTACCAGTTAAGTAGCAGCATGAAGGAATGAAGCTGCTTCAGTATGGCTGAGCTGTAGCTGGCGTGGAGAGGGAAGGGAGCTCTTCCCAGGCTAACCTGGATCTAGGACATTAGGATCTGTCCTCCAATGCTCAAACACCCCCCACCACAGGTGACAGTCTCTCAGGGAACAGCAGTTCCTGGAGGCAAGACCCCACATGAGGAGCCTTGCATCCCTAGGGCTTCAACAGGACAGAGGTAGATAGGGATGGATTGCTAGCTCCTATGGATCCTTTCCTGTCCTATGGAGCTATTACCGTTGAATTGAACAGACCCACCAACGGCCCTTCTCTCATTCTCTTTATGTGTGGATGCTCATATGGACGGGCAGTCTAAGTATATGCACATATACCGACACATATAAACACGCCATCCATCTCTGCAGGTGTTTCTGCTGTGGGATTGTGGCCACACTTGCTGATTTATCATTGGTTAAATTTCTCCTCAAACTGTTGTTTCCCTATGAAATCCAATCGCTGAACTTCAGCTGCCTTCACAATTAAAGCTGTCATTTCAGAAAAGGCAAAACCACCAGAAGCACAAGGACCGGGAAAGAAGCGTGTTAAAAAGGCTGAGGGCACCAAAGACAAACCTGTCTGACAGAAACAGTGTTCCGAGTCGACAAACAAAGCCAGTATGTTCCTGACCTTACGTGGCTGCATGGGCTCTGACAGAAACAACTATAGGAAAAGATGCACCCTACAGCACCTTTGAAAGGATATTTAGAGGGATACTTTTGTTGGATTTTTTTGAAGTAAGCTGGCCTCAAACTTGCTATGTAGCCGAGGATGACCCTGAGCGTCTGGTCTTCCTTTGGATTTATGTGGCTGGGGATCAGACGCATGGCCGAGTACAAGGTGAGCACAGGTCCTGGCAACCAGCCCCATCCTCAGCCCTAGGTATATGCTTTCCTGATGACACAGTTCTCGTCTTCTGAGGGAGACTAAATGGGACCGAACAAGCACTGCTGTTACCTGAGGAGAGGAGGGCTCCAGCATCCTGGACAAGGCGGACAGAATCGTGATGAGCAGCAAGGCCTCCCTACTGTTAAAATCTTCCTCTTCACCGCTAAGCAAGTTCAACAAGGACCTCTGCAAACAGATGGGGGTAGACATTCTGTATCAGAGAAGAGACAAAAGCTAGACAGCCTCGTGGCTGGAACAGAAGCCAAGGGGATAAACTCCGGCCGGAATTGAACAGCAGTTTTCTGTTTCAACTATAAACTGAAGAATTCTCTTGCAAACGAGGGCGGTTTCTAGCCTCACCCCCTGCAGTACCCACAAGGAACAAACTACGGTTTCTGGTGGTCTCATCTGCTTGGAGCTGGAGCTTAGCCTCTGACCTCAGGGCTGGACCATGCCCCACGGCTGCCGCCTGTGCCCTGACAATCAGTCTGATTTGAGTATCCGTTTGGCAGTCTGCTTGACTACAATGGAGTTCCCTTCAGGAATGTTTTACCTCCTCTGTTCCCAGCAACGAGTCCTGGGACACAGGAGGAATGGTAACCATTATCTGTTAAAGAAATCCTTGACACGGAACACACTGATACCCTGACAATTACTGCTGAGAAACTTCACGGGCTTCCTGTTTCCAGTCCAGATATCTGTTAGATAAGGCCAAATTATATCATATAATCAAACCAAAAAACCTGCCTCCAGGAGAACTTCTTTATGGCACCTTAAACAATGATTCTCAGAGGCCACGAGTCCTGTCGGATCCTCACTAGGACCCTTTCAAACACATCACTTTTCACTCTAAGAGCCGTCGGTTACTTCCTGTCTGACTCCTCCCAGAATTCAACACAGCCGCTTCCCAAGGCTTCTCACCTGAAATTGCCGGATCTGGAATGCAGCTCTCTGAGTGACAGTGATACCTGCTTCTTCTCCCTCTTCTTCTGGGCCTGGGACATCTGGAAATGGAAACAATCCTGTCTTCTTTCAAACTGACTTGGGTTTTTGTTCTTTTGTTTTTTTGAGACAAGGTCAATGTAATAAATAACCCAACCAAGCCTAGAACTTCCTATGTAGCCCTGAACCTGCAATCCTCCTGTCTCAGCTTCCTGAATGCAGGAATAACTGGCCTGCATCATCACACCCAGTTCTTTTTCGACCCCCACACCCCCCCCCCCACTTTGGTCCTGGGGATTGAACCTAGGCCCTCATGTGCTAGGCAAGCACTCTACCAACTAAGCTGTTTTTACTTAGAAACTTTTCCTTTCCTTTTGTTTTACGTGTATGGGTGTTTAGCCTGCATGTGTATCTGTGCACCATGTGTGTGCAATACCCACGTAACTGTAGATGCTAGGAGTGGGCATCAGATCCCCTTGGAACTGGAGTTACAGATGGCTGTGAGCTGCCATGTGGGTGCTGGGAATTGAACCCACGTCCTCTGGAAAAGCAGCCAGTGCTCTTAACTGTTGAGCCATCTCTTCAGGCCCAGGTACTTTTTGTTTGCTTGTTGTTTTTTTTTTTTTAATTACACACACACACTTATACACACACACACACACACACACACACACACACACTTTTAGTAGGGACTCACCTTGTAACCTTTCCCAATCTAGAAATTATTATGCAGCCTCAAATTTGTGGTACTCTTCCTGCCTTTCCCCCTTGAGTGGTAAGTTTATATGCACCACACACCAACTTTGGAGGGAACTAATACTTAAAATTGCATTATTTTGAGACTGGGTCTAATAGCCTGGGTACTCACTATGAGCCAAGTCTGGCCTCAAACTTGTGATCCTGACTCAGCTTCCCAAGTACTGGGATTACAGTTCTGAGCCATCATGTCTGGGAACAGGTAAAATTTTAGAAAGCCACAAAAAAAAAAAAAAAAAAAAAAAAAAAAGTCTGGAGGCTGAGATAAATGTCTTTCTAAATTTCACTTTCTTTTTTTCAAAGGGGTGGTGGTAACAAGGATTGAGACAGGGTGTCTTTATTATGTAGCTCTGTCCTGTGCTTCTAGAACTCACTATGTAGACCAGGCTGGCCTCAAACTCACAGATAGCCGCCTGCCTCTGCCTCCCGAGTGCTGCTAAAGGCCTGGCCACCACCGCACGGCTTTAACTTCGCTTTTTTACTGCTGTGTTCCATCTTCAGTCACTATTTGTGGTTAAAGGCAGTGCAGTAAGTGCCACCCCCGAATCCACTAGATGTCACTCCTCAGCAGCGTGAGGGCTCTTCTCAGGTGTCCTCTGGTAGGTGCGCAAACAGATTCAAGGGTCTGGCTTTGGAGACACCCAAGCCAGCCATTTCTGACACTGTAGTGCCTACCCAGAGCCCTGAGAAACTGCTGGATCTTGGGTTGATAGAACTGTTGCACGGCGCTGAAGGTCTTCTGCAAACCCTCCAAGCACAGCAGTGAGATGCTCTTCCCTTTCTCTTTCTTTCCCGACTCTTCCACTGAGATAGGGATGGACATGTACCTCCACAGCAAGACCCTAAAGTGCGGGAAAGTGGTTTGTCAGCATGGACCCTTAATGTCAACCTATACATGGTAAACCTTGTCCGATGTACACAAGGTTCTGTGAAGTTTCAGAAGCTCATGCATGTGAAACTGACTCGCCATTAAGGTGTTTCTCCACCTCCCTGATAGTCAACGCTCTTGATTTACAAGTAACTACCGGTCTCGTTTCTTCTCCCACAATTCCACCTTGTACAAGTTACCCATGCAAGTGCCATCACTGAAGGGGTGCTGCTCACCGGCTTGCTACCCGTGGCTTGCTCAGCCTGCTGTCTTATAGGACCCAGGACCACCTGCCCGGGGGTGGCACCACCCACAGTGCACTGGGGCTCACACACATCAATCATTAACCCAGAAAACGCCCTCCCAGACCTGCCTAGAAGCGACCTGATGGAGGCAATCCCTCACTCCAGATGACTCTAGTGTGTGTCAAGTTAGCAAAAAAACTAACCAGCAGGAAACCTCTCTAATCCCGGGCTTGGTTTGAATTTTACCAATCCCCACTTAGGAGAACTCCAAGAAACCCATATAAGCCTGTCTCAATTCCCTGCTGCCCCTGCCCGAGCAGAGGCAGCTGCCTTCTTGTGTCTTTCCCAGTAAATTTCTTGTGAGGTTTGTTGTGTGATGTGACTTTGTGGTACTCCTTGGCTCCCCGACTGCCAAGAAAACGTTTCCTTCAGAGCTGTAACACGTGTACAGGGGAAAGCTCTCCCCTCTGAGCTGTGACACGTGTACTGGGGATGTCCCCTCACAGCTGTAACCCTTACAACACCTCCCCAGATACAGTGTCAGACAATAGCAGTATAAAGTTCCTAACTCCTGAGCCATCCCCCAGCCCCTGTGGTATACCCTGATCAAAGCACTACATGTACAGGAAAATAATGTTTTAGAAGCTGTTACTTGAGAGGACTGGGGAGCCAGACCACAGCCATGACAGGTTTCTAAAAGCCCTGACAGGGACCAGGCCTTAGTTTCGGTTTACTGGAACTGGCTGGAGCTGAGCATGCAGTCCTCTGGAAGACCACAACTCAGGGGTAACCAATCAGCAGGCGCTCCCCCAGTCTTCTGCTGGCTAAAGAGAGCTTTTCCTACCCTGCTGCTGGAAGGTCCCTAACCACTAGAGCCTCCCACCAATCAGCCAGCAGACTAATCTTTCCTCCATCAATCAGCACCCTTTGGGGTCGCTATATGCCACCCCAACATGTTGGAAATAATAAATGCTCTTGCTGATTGCATACGTGATTGATGGTCTTTCTCGGGGACTTCTCTCGGACCCTAACATTACTGAGCCTTCTATAGATGTCAATTCAGTAAAGATGGGTGATAATGCTGTTCAGGTCTTTACCTCATTCCTGCTTTTTGTCTTTTTATTTCTTTTTTTCTTCCTTTCTTTTTTTTTTTTTTTTTTTTTTTTTGCTGCTGTTGTTTTTTGAGAAAGGGTTTCTTGGTGTAACAGTCCTGGCTGTCCTGAAATTTGCTTTGTAGACCAGGTTGGCCTCAAACTCACTGAGATCCACCTGCCTTTGCCTCCCGAGAGCTGGGCTTAAAGGTGAACACCACCACTACCCAGCTAGTTTTATTTCTTTTTAAGAAAGATTTTACTTCATTTTAAATTAAGTGTATGTGTATTGTGTGTGTGGATATATACATGTGGGGGCAGGAGTCTGCTGGGTCCTTCTAGATCTAAGAGAGGGGACTGTGAACCACCTGGTATAGGTGTGAGGGACTGAGCCAGAGTCAAGAACAGCACACACAGTACACACTCTGAACTGCTGAGTCATCCCTCTAGGCTATATATTTGCTTTTAAGTACTTTTCATCTGTTGGCAGGTGCATGTACATTTAGGGTGGTCATACTCACTTTACGCATAATTCAATCACTATGTAATAATTCCCTTTTCCAAGCTGGGAGTGCAGGAAGATTTTATGAGACAAAGAATCCACCCAAAACAAAAGGGAAAAAAGACTCACTACGAGCTACTACACTTTCATACACTCCTAACACATGCCCAGTCGTTCTGTCTCTAATTTCCTGTCTTGCAGAATTCACAACACACAAGCTGGCACACAGTTGGAGGGTTCGAGAGTGGCTTACCGAGTTATGTCACAGAGGTTCTGAAAGACCTTGTCTGGGTTTTGGCCATCAGGACCACTCACGTGCCCTCTTCGGATGAGCTGCTGCACCTTCTGCAGAGCTACATTCACAGCATAGTGCATAAACTCACTGCTGGACCGCAGGACAGACAGGCTCTCTTCATGGCTCTGGACGCTATCTCTAGAGAGAGAAAAGGAAGGAAGGAAGGAAGGCAGGAGCTGAGCCTGGAGGTGGAACCTGTAATCTCAGCAACTGGGAGGGTGAGACAGGAGGATTGCAAATTCCAGGCCAGACTGGGCAATGGAACATGATCCTGTCCAAAAGAAAAAGAGAAAAGGGGTGGGGTACAGCCGAGTGGTGCGTGCCTCACACACTCGAGGCTTGTGTTTAATCCCCCATACTAGATACAAGGGGAAAAAAAGATTTCTCTCCTGTTGCTGTGGTCTGGGATTAGGCTTTCTAGAGACTTGAGAACAGCAGCACTCAGAACGCTCGGATGGACAGCATAAGTCACTGCCATGGCTGCTCCCCCACTGATCCCTCCCACTTTAATGAAATCAAAGCATCGGTCTTAGTCTCTCAGACTTTGGACTGTCCTGCTGTTATTCAGTTCAGTTTCTCCTTTCTCCCCCTTTGATCTGCTGTTGTGTACGGAGTTCTTGAGATCTTCTTACAACACCGCTAGAATCCGTCCTTTTCATTCATGAGTCCACAGCTTCTCACTGAATGCCTCCCTTGGGTGATGCAATTTTCATGTTATGCAAATTAAAATCTCCTAACTTATTTCCTACTGTATATATCATGGCACCAACTATGACTCCAAACTGGGCAACCCGGGAAACGGGGCCCATGTTCTCTCTCTGTGGGACTGCCTCTCGACACGAGGAGAATCTTACCTGAAGAGAGCACTGAGAAGATCAGACACGAATTTCATGGACAAAAGGCTGTCATGTGTCTTACTGGTCATTTTGGTTTTGCCTTTACCAGCTTTTTCGTTAAGGATGTCAGAGAACCTCTTGTAACACGTAAACAGGCTCAGAATCTCCTCAAACTTACTCTTGCTGCGTAAAAGGAAAGAGAGAGCAGAGATGAGCAGCGTCAGCACCTGTGATCTGGTTTCCTGGAGAATGCGATTACCAGGCTTCTTCAAATGTCCGATCTTCGATACGGCATTGTGAGGTAATGGGCCCTCATGAGCACTGGTACCCCCAAGTCACAGCAATCTCTGCAAGTCCTTTTCTCTTTCCTCTGATTTGTTCCAGTCAAAGACGACCATGGAAGCCCAGTACTACCACTCATAAAATTTTTGTATTAGAGTCAGTAGTACTTGAATTCAGGATCTGGGAACTGTGAATAAATGAAAACTTGCAGGAAGACAGAATTCACAGGCCTGGTGGAAAGAACATAAGGCGTGGTGGCACAAGCCTTTAACCCCAGCACTTGGGAGGCAGAGGTAGGCTGATCTCTGTGAGTTCAAGGCCAGCCTGGTCTATAGAGTGAGTTCTAAGCCAGCCAGGGCTATGTAATGAGACCCTGTCTCAAAAAAACCGAAGAAAGGGAAAGACATATTATAGTCTTTGTTCTTCTCATGTCTAATGTAATGAACAAATGATAAAACTGTATCAAGGGTCATAGCAATCCTTACCTGAAATTACTTATGGAGAAATTATATTCTATTAGAACTTCACACACTCCCATTATGAGACATGCACAGATATTATTCTTGATGCCGACACTAGTGCTCTGAGAAAAATCTGCTGATTTATCCTAAAAGACAAACACAAATTAACACGCTACGAAAGCCTCCATTGGTCCACGCAGCTGAGGACTCAGTAATTACCAGCTCAAAGTCTTCTAGCTCACTCTTAATCATTCTGATAGTAATAGACTCCAACATATCATCCAGCTCATGGTACAATCCCTCTTCTTCTTCTTCTCTTTCCTCTCCCTGCTGCAGGGGAATCACTTTGCTCTTATACCAGGCCAAGCAATGCTGAATGCAGGACAGCAGATGATCCTGGAGAAGAAAACAAACCATAAGCACCCACGACGCTGTTCCGAAGCACATGTTATTCGCTGGCACCACACAGCAGGCCCATCTGAATTAACAAAGCTGGAAAAGTGGGACTGAACTAACAGAGGTGTCTCCTAAGCCCTTCCCAAGAACAGGCCCATAAGGAGCCAACACCTCAGAATGAATCCACAAGCGCTTCTCTGGTTTGGTATCAACACCATGAAAGCCGATTATGAAGTTAAATGTCCCCAAGTCCTGAAAGCTATTCTAGAGACAGGGAATGCTGAGGTGATCTTTGGGACACCAACACAGCATCATCTCATGGCCCTGAAGTTCCATTAGTGACGACCAGATGGGACAACTCAACCGCTTCCCACTTTCCTTGCCCTGTATTCGAAGTCACTCGTGGGGTGTCTCCCTTTTTGCCATCCCTTCCCACCTTTCTGAAGCTAGCTAAGAACAGAGACCTGTCCTAGTCTCCAGAGTTCACCAGAGTGCACACTGCAACTCAAGTGAAGCCAGCCCCCTCCAGACTCCTGCGCGCATCTCTACTTCCACCAGTGTGTAACCAAAGGTCTGTAAGGGACAGACACGACACTCTTAGGAAGAGGTGGTTGTCACGATTAGTGAAGGGAGACTTTGACCAAGAGACCCAAGTAGGGAGGTGACTCAGCACTGGCACTTGCTGCTCTTGTCGAGGATCTGGGTTTGGGCTTCAGCAGCCACAGTGTGGTTCACACCTGGCTCCAATCCAGTTCCAGAGAATCCAATGCCCTCTTCTGGCCTCCAGGCACCAGGCACACACATGGTGCACATACACCCAGGCAGGCAAATGCTCATATTCATAAAATACAATAAATAAATCTTAAAACGGGTCACAAACAATGGACATGGAAAGAACTAGAAAAGGTCCAGGGAGAACGGGACCCACTGCAGACCAGCTTCCCACCGACGGCGAGAGAGTGGCCGCAGGGGCGGCAGGTCTTACCAGCGGTTCCTGTAGAAAGATCTGACCTCCCTGGGTCAGAACGCAAGCTCCTAGTTTCAGAGGAGGTAGCAGGTCAGGTTCCGGCTCATAGGACAGCTTTAACTGTGTACGTGAAAGAGAAAAGTCATGACTCATGAACACTTCCTGAGTATTTAACAGTTGCAGCTGATGGCACCTTCGCCTTCTAAGACACGTTTCCCAACTGTCCAAAGAATGATGTAACAAATTTAAATTGTTTGCCCTGCCTGCATCCTTTCAAAGTGCTGGAGGCACAGCACTGATCAAGACAACGTTTTTTACCTTACTTTTTTACTCCCTCGCTTGAAAACTGAGTGTACTGGTAAAATTGAAGCTATATAAGGGTTAACTATTACAACACACACAAAGAACTTCAAACACTACTTGTACACAACAGGGCTTTAAAACAAATCCTGGCTGTTATTTACTCCTGTCTTTTCACACCTGAAGTCTGCAGAATTTTACTAGTCCGTGTATTAAGCCATATTGGAAAGCATTGCTCTATGCCTCAAACACATTTTTAATTCTTGTTAACAGTGTGATGCTGTGGGATGGTCTGTATGTCAAATGTGTTGCTCTGATTGGTCAATAAATAAAACACTGATTGGCCAGTAGCCAGGCAGGAAGTATAGGCAGGACTAACAGAGAGGAGAATTGAGAGAACAGGAAGGCGGAGGGAGACACTGCCAGCCGCTGCCATGACAAGCAGCATGTGAAGATGCCGGATGCTGCCGGTAAGCCACGAGCCACGTGGCAAGGTACAGATTTATAGAAATAGATTAATTTAAGATGTAAGAACTAGATAGCTAGAAGCCTGAGCCATTAGGCCAAACAGTTTAAATAATATAAGCATCTGTGTGTTTATTTTATAAGTGGGCTGTCGGACTGCTAGGGCTTGGCGGGACCCAGAGAGAAAACTCTCCAGCCACAGTGTGATGATGCTTGAAAGATATAATTTAGCTACCAGGGCACACATTTTACAGAGGAGCATGCCAAGACCCAGTGAGAGGTTTTCAGATAGCAAAGGCCTTCCAATAACTTACACATATCTAAGACCTTAATTTCAAATGTTTTTTGGGATTTTTCCCCCCCAGAATTACAATGAAGCAATGGGGGATGGACCTGTATCGACTCACATCTAATTGTGGGAAAAGGATGGACTATGGGCCTACCCAAGCTCTCCCAGTGAATATTCCCAGAGAATAAATGTTTTATAGATGGCTAAATAAAAAAAAAAAGATTGTGATAATGTTTAATGAATGAATCTTGAGAATTTATTTATTTATATATGATGTCTCCATCTGACCTCATCTCATCTTGATGGTCCTTTGAAATATTTCATTAATTTAAAATATGTTTTTGAGCTGGGTGTTGTAGTTTAAATAAAAATGGCCCCTAGTCCATCAGAGGCCCATAGGGAGTGGTACTATTAGGAGGTGTGGCCTTGTTGGAGGAAGTGTGTCACTAGGGGATAGGCTTTGAGGTCTCAGAAACTCAAGCTAGTTCTCTTCCTGCTGCCTGCGGATCCAGATGTAGGACTCTCAGCTCCTTCTCCAGCACCATGTCTGCCTGCACGCCACCATGCTTCCGGCCATGACAATAATGGATTAAACGTCTGAACTATAAGCCAGCCCCAATTAAATGTTTTCCTTTATAAGAGCTGCCAGTATTTCTTCACAGCAATAAAACACTAAGACAGGTGTGATGGCAAATACTTTTAATCCCAGCACTTGGGAGGCAGAGGCAGAAGGATGTCTGAAAGTTCAAGGTCAGCCTGGTCCACATAGTAAGTTCCAGGACAGCCAGGGATATGTAGTGAGACTCTACTTCAAAAGAACCAACCACACAATTTTTTGAAACTAAAAAATCCAAGCCTGAAGTGGTGGTGTATATTTGAAACCCCAGCACTTGGAAAGCAGAGTTAAAAATCAGAAATTCAAGACAGCTTCAACTACAAAATGCATTTGAGTGCAGCGTGGACTACACCCATGTCTCAAAATATATAAAATAAAATAAAATTGAACTGTTCCAAAAAGAGTCCTTCTGATTGAAGGGGAAGACTGAGAATCCAAGGAAGATTTAGGAGACAGCAACAGAGCAGCAGGTGAGTGACATTCAAACAGAGCATGCCTACAACTTAGTAGCACTCCAGTTGTGAGTTGTTTTTAAAGGACCAAGCAGACGCCGTAACAGGCTGCTCAATCTTCTCTCAGAGATCAGGCCTCAATTTCAGTTTCCTGAGACCTTCGCAAGCAGTTTCTGGGAGGGCCATGAACAAACATAGTCCTTGCAGTAGCTCCCTTTCTGCATGTACTCTGATCGCTCAAAGTTCAGCCAGTTATTTACTGTCTGGGACCCCTCACCAACTTAGAGCAATGTGCATGAGTCAAGGACAGAGCCTGGGTCACTGAGCAGCCCCCACAGTCAGTACATGCAAGGCCAACCAGCCTCCATGGCAGCTCAAGAACAGAGCCTGGGACTTGTCCAGGCCTGCCCAAAAATGGGTAACTGTAACCCCCAACTAACCCTAGCCAATTAAAAGTTACTAATATGATTGCCACTCAAATAAAGCAATCCTGAGTCTGTTCCTATGAAGTCTATAGACCCTAAGACCTCTTTAAAAACTCTGCCCCATTGCTACTTGGGGGTCTCTCCTGCTCTGCTGCTATACTAGACGGACAGAGAGTTCTGAGTTAACTCATAATAGTAAAAAGACTCTTTGCTTTTGCATAGGATTCAGTCTCTTTCTTTCTTTCTTTTCTTTCTTTTTTTTTTTTTTTTTTTTTTTGGTTTTTCAAGACAGGGTTTCTCTGTGTAGCTTTGAACCTTTCCTGGAACTCACTTGGTGGCCCAGGCTGGCCTCGAACTCACAGAGATCTGCCTGGCTCTGCCTCCCGAGTGCTGGGATTAAAGGTATGCACCACCTCGGCCCAGTGGATTCAGTCTCCTGGTGGTCTTTGGGGGACTCTAGGTACAACAGTTTTGTATTTACAAAAGTCTAAAAAGTATTGTCACATCTTAATAACCTCATCTGATTCCCCTATGTGAGCCATAAAAACATGTCTTACCTGTGAGAAGAGAGTCTGCATGATTGAATTAGCCAGCTGAGAGTTCCGTCGAAGAACATCATAGAAACCCTAGGAGCAACACGGAGACAAGATTATTCTTTAAATTGATTGTGTGGGGTGGGGGTGGGGGATGTGCCGCATGTGTGTGTGTGCCTGTGGAGGCCAGAAGAGGGTACTGAACTCCCTGGAGCTGAAATAATAGGCAGTTATAAGCCACCTAAAAATAGGGCCGGGAACCTCAGGTTCTCTGAAGAGCTAAGTGTTCTTCAACTGCTGTGCCCACGCTCCAGCCCATACAATCTTCTTACTTACACACTCATGCTAAAAACAGCATTCTAAGCCGGGTGGTGGTGGCACACACCTTTAATCCCAGCACTCAGGAGGCAGAGGCAGGTGGATCTCTGTGAGTTTGAGGCCAGCCTGGGCTAGAGAGTGAGTTCCAGGAAAACTAGAGCTGTTATATGTGGTGATATATTGTGTACCCCAATAAATTTGCCTGAGGATCAGAGGACAGAGCCAGCCACTAGATTAGACATAGAGGTCAGGCAGTGGTGGCACACACCTTTAATCCCAGTACTTGAGATCTCATGTCTTTGCTTGGGAAGGACACATGCCTTTAATCCCAGGAAGTAACATGGCAGGGCAGAAAAAGGTATATAAGGCGTGAGAAAACAGGAACTCACTCTCTTTTGACTGAGGATTTTGTAGAGGTAAGATTTAGTGGTTGGCTGTTCTGCTTCTCTGATCTTTCAGCTTTCACCCTGATATCTGGCTCTGGGATTTTTTTAAAAGATGATCTAAGATTTGAACAACAGTTATACAGAGAAACCTTGTCTCCGAAAAAACAAAACAAAATAATAATAAAAACAAAACAACCCCCCCCCCCAAAAAAAAAACCACACCAGCATTCTGAGTCTCCATTAGGGTTACACTGCAGCCAGACTTGCGATTTAAACTACCACCAATAAACATTGAGTAACCTGTAAGCATATCATCTTTCTCTTACTTACTCTTTAACTTCTCTCATAATACTTGGAGGCTTACGTGTTCCCTTTCATTTTGTTTTAAATACTTTACTTCCATTTCTAGCTATTCAGTGCTAGGCTGTGTAATTATAAGAAGCCTTCACATGGTTGTTGATCTTATAACAGCTGACATTGACATGTATCTAGCAGATTATCTGGTATTGGTGATACTGTGCGAACCAGCACAGCTTCAGTCTCCCCTTTTAAATGTGTGTGCCTTTATTTCTTTTTCTTGTTCTGTCCTATCAGCTAGCGTCTCAACTACGAATGTTGGTTGAGCAAGTATGTGTCTATGCATAGCAATCGTGACAGGCATGACAAAGCCTATGCAGCCCAGGCTTTTCACGATTTTTTGTGACCCGTCTTTCCTCAGTTACCCTCATGCTAGGGTTATAGATGTGGTCATTATGCCTTGCTCCCTCCAGTTAATAGCTCAGTGGTAAGAGCACTTGCTACTCTTGCAGAGGATCTAAGTTCCATTCCCAGTAGCAACATCAGGGGCTCACAACTGCCTGGAAGTCCAGCTCTAAGGGGATCCAATACCCTTGGCCTTCACAGGCACCTGAACCCATACACCAAAACCAACACACACATACACAATTAAAAATGACAAAAATAAACCTTAAAAAAATTAGGGGCTAGAGTGTGGCTCACTGGTAGCGTGCAGGAGAGACAGATAATTTCAGTATTTGCAAAGGCATGCCAAGAACTGTATAAATGACTATACACCCAAAATACAATGCACCCAAAGTATTCCATTTGGCTTTAAAAATCATGTTGCCAGAGAAAATTTAATGAAATGAGAAAATGATTACAACATAAAGTTAGATGATAAATTTTACATACATATGTGTATAAGAACAGTAGAATTGGTAATACTCCTAAACAAATGTGTGTGTGCCTATGTACACATGGAGGCTAAAGGTTAGAATTGGGTGTCTTCCATAATCACGCTCTGCCTTAGTTATGGAGGCAGAATGGTTCAGGGAACCTGGACTTTGCAGCTGGGGGGCCGGTCAGCCCCAGAATCCTATTTTCACTTCTCAGCAACAAGCACTTTACTCTCCCAGCCACCTTCCTACCTAAAACAATTTTAAAAATTCTCCCTATTTTCTACAATAAACCTGAAAATTCCAGGATCTACCAACTCAACAAATATTGTTAAGGTGACAAATGAGTGCAGGTGTGACAGAACTCCCTTGTAATCCCAGCACTCGGGGAGGTGGAGACGAGAAAAATCAAGAATTAAAGCACAGAGAATTCGAGGCCAGCTTGGGCTACATGAGATCCTACTGGGGGAGGACCAAAAAAAAAAAAAAAAAAAAAAAAAAAAAAAGCTGTTCTCTGAAATAACTTTGATCTATCCTCATTTGTTTTTTTTTTGTTTTTTTTTTTTTTTTTGTTTTTTTTTTTTTGTTTTTCGAGACAGGGTTTCTCTGTGTAGTTTTGCGCCTTTCCTGAAACTCACTTGGTAGCCCAGGCTGGCCTCGAACTCACAGAGATCCGCCTGGCTCTGCCTCCCGAGTGCTGGGATTAAAGGCGTGCGCCACCACCGCCCGGCCTCATTTGTTTTTTTAATTTAATTGTATTTATTCTTCCATCATATGTTACATCCCGATGGGCTTCCCGTCTCTTCACTCCCCCCAGCCCCCACCAACCTGTCCACTCCACCCCCCACCCTCCCTGTTGAAAGTTTCTGATATTCTCCATTCCTTCCACGCAACATCTATGCTGAAGTACATGACTTCCTGAACACCTCAAATACTAGAAACAGCAGTGTATCTTTCACAGACACTGGGTCCTGTTCCTAGCGGCTGGGCTATGTTTTTGTTTTCTGCTTTTCGCTAGCTATTCTGTCATTTTATGTTATGTGACTGCATCAGATCTGCACCTAAAAGGAAAATAAGGAAGGAAGGAAGGAAGGAAGGAAGGAAGGAAGGAAGGAAGGAAGGAAGAACGGACTGTCTTCTTACTAAACTAAGCTAAGTATATTAGAGATTTAAGAAAGGCAATTTTAAAATTAATCTCTGATGAAGCCGAGGTAAGACCATCGCAAAGGGGAAAGCAGAACCTGGACCCTCTAGGTAGTGTCTACACTAAGTCTATCTAGTAGTTAACGTTTCTTTTTTAATGTAGCTCTGCCTGCCTCTGTGTGGTGGTCTGAGAATGACCCACAAAGGCTTATGTTTGAGTACTTGGCCCCTAGTTGGTGGGGCTGTTGGGAAGGATTAGGTGTGTCTAGAGATGGGCTTTGAGGTTTCAAAAGTCTCCCACCTTTTCAAAGTGTTCCACCTCTTGCCTGTGGATTTGTTTTGTTTTGTTTTTCGAGACAGGGTTTCTCTGTTAAACAGTCCTGGCTGTCCTGGAACTCACTTTGTAGACCAGGCTGGCCTTGAACTCACAGAGCTCCACCTGCCTCTGCCTCCCAAGTGCTGGGATTTAAAGGCGTGCGCCACCACCGCCCAGCTTGCCTATGGATTTTGATGTGAGGAGTCTGCTGCTCCAGTGTCGTGCCATGCCTGCTGCCCAGCTCCCCACCACGAAGGTGAGGAGTTCCTTCGGAGCTGTAAGCCCCAATTAAACACTTCTTCCTTGTTGTCTTAGCCATGGTATTAGCGTGCAACAGAAAAGTAACTAAGATACTCTGCCTGGCCAGTACCGGGGTGGAGGCATGTGCCACCATACCCAGTTCTGGGAAGTTTTTATGCTTAGTTTATGAACACAAAAATTTGAAATCTGAAGCAATAAAGTAAGAGTATGTTGTGTATGACAGAGAACTTAGAAATGACAAATTTGGTTAAATTCAGACTGGTAAATTAGCAGTATATCTAAATATTTCAGATTAAAATAGAATGGTTACGATATATCAGTTATTTACAATTTTACAACTTACTATTACTATCCACTGACTCTAACTGCATAAGGGCACACATCTACTGTTCTTCTTGAACCAAGAAAAGATGGACATAAGGAGGATTATTCTCTGGATAGGGTCGACACATTTCTTCTACTTTCCTGACTTACCTCATAAAGCATGAGTCGAACATCAGCCTGCTGTCCTAAGCATCTTCTCAAACTGTCTATGATCTCAAGGCAAAACGTTTCATTGGCAACAGAATTGTAGCGGCTGTGAACGTCCACGTGCACCTGGAAGGGAGAGGAGCAGCTTGTGTCCAGCCTTCTAAGTGGTTTCCAAGATGGCGGATGTGCTCTTGGTCAGGGAAGCATACTAGGCCTAGCTCTCCCTGTTCTAAAAACACAGGACACGTGCAGATGTGGTCATCGTCGCCACGCTCTCCATGCCACTCATTCTGGTTTGAAATGAGCTAGGTTTAAACCATTCTAACAAGATTAACTCTTCTGTCCCTTAGGGTTTAGTTGAACAATGTCAGCCACTCGGGAAGGTGGCTGACTACATCATGACAACCCAGTAGTCTCGATATTCATGATTTCATTAAAAACCTTATGACTTCCATTAAAAAAAAAAAAGCTTACCTCCTTACATCCACAAACACCAGGGAACTTTAGAGACAGTCTTGTTTGATTGTGCACATACAAACAGGCAGAAAAAACACTCTCACATATAAATAAAATCTTTAAAAAGTAAACTTTTAAAAAAGCAAAATGGAGCAAATGAAGTGTTGATATCTTACTTAACCCAACATAGGCAAATGCCTCTGTTGGTAGCCCTACTAAAGACTGCAGAATTCGGAGTCTAGAAAGCTGTGTGGACCATGGTTAACTTTTCAACAGGGGCCTCACGGGGCCAGGTGACCGTGCTTGTCCACTCAGGAGTCTTGGGGCTGCTGCTGAATCAGTTCACTGCCCCGACAAGAAGACTGTTATCATCACCTCTCCAGCACCATGTCCCCTACATGCCTCCATGTCCCGCCATGATGATAAGGGACTAACCCTCTGAACTGTAAACCAGCCCCAATTAAATGCTTTCCTTTGTAAGAGTTGCTGTGCTCATGGTGTCTCTTCACAGCAATAAAATGATTGAAATAGTTTTTGTTTGTTTGATTTCCCTCTAAATCTTTATTTATTTATTTATTTATTTATTTTTGGTTTTTCGAGACAGGGTTTCTCTGTGTAGCTTTGCGCCTTTCCTGGAACTCACTTGGTAGCCCAGGCTGGCCTCGAACTCACAGAGATCCGCCTGGCTCTGCCTCCCGAGTGCTGGGATTAAAGGCGTGCGCCACCACCGCCCGGCCCCTCTAAATCTTTAAATAAGCATGAAGTGTGTGTGTGTGTGTGTGTGTGTGTGTGTGTGTGTGTGTGAGTCTGTGTATACACATACACATTTCAATCAAGTGTCTAGTTCAGCAGCTACATGAAGGCTATTCTCTACCACATCAGACAGCAGTCTGACATAGAGCAAACCCGCTGTTAGTAAGTATGGGATGAAGACAGTCCTCACACTTACAACCCCAGCACTCAGGAGCCAGAGGCATGAGGATCACTGCAGGTTTAGGGGCAGCCTGAGCTACTGAGACCCTGCGTCCATGTTACTGATCTTGAAGCCATGTCCACAGACGCCAGTCTGAGTGAGCCTTACCTGAGTGACACCGATAGACTGGCTGCACTGGGAAGACGACAGGCTGCCTAAGACTCTAAAGTTCTTCAAGAGCAGCAGAAACCCAGCAACTGCGGACTTCCGGGCATCCAGCTGGCTAGCTCAGGAAGGCACAGAGAAGTCAGCAGCACGGGAGATTCAATGAAAAAAAACCCACACAGAAGGAATATGAGGACTACGTGTGGAAATCAAGCACAAGCCAAGCCTAACCGAATTTACAAGCTCAAAATAAGGCAGCAGGTGTTCAGAGCAGCTATCAGCATAGGAACGCAGCGGGTTGTCTCCGCGATCTACTTAACCTGATGACAACCTGGGTAACTTTTTATCCTGTTTGCAAGACTCCATGGCAGTCGGAAGAATCCTGAGGCTATAAACCGAGCTGAACTTGAACCTGCATACCGAACAGCAATGGAAATGACTGGGTTTTGCTATGTCTGAATGAGTGTATTCTTCTCCAAGCTTCCTGTTTACACAGGAGCACAGTACCTGATGCCATGTAAACCTTCCATCCAGATAAATGACAGCTTCCGGCTGCAGCTCAGTGATCAATGCATGCTACAGACATTAGAGCATATAACCCTGTCTAGCAGGCATGCTTTTGGGAGAGGAGTAATAAAAAGTTGTCAGTTCTAGAACAGAGATAATAGCTACTTGCTAGTTATTCCTCTGGACATGTATGAGTGCATTACAGCCAATTGGATAACTGGGTATCCTATTTTCAAAGTATCAAATGCCTTCCACACACCACTATATTACATTTATACACTCAACAATAAAGGAAGAGGGGTCAGGAGGCACTGGATGAGCTCCAAGGAGGACACAGGCCCCTCAAAAATCACCAGGTCCACTAGTGACTGGGCCATAATTCTGCTGCCTACTGAAGTGAGATACGTGAGTATATTCTTCTTGACTCCCTTTCCCTTGGCATGGTGGTTAGCTCAAGTTTCCAAGCCTTTTCATGAAGGTTACTGTAGGGGTGGGAGAGCAGGGTACTGGAGATCACCAGTGGTAGACTATTCCCAAGACCACATGCTGTCTAACCTTTAGTGACTTGTCACGCCTAAGCCTAACTGTCCTTGGGTAAAATGAGAATTGTAATAATCTGCACTTCCTGAGGTTGCCTGAAGACCAAATGAAAAGAACACAGAACCCTTGGCACAATGCTCCCCCTGCTGAGAGTGCTGTGCGGGTTAGTGATCCGCATGACCGCTGTGAGCAGGGGCAGGCAGGAGACAGCAGATCACTTACATTACAAGGCGCAGCCCCTGTGGTCTCAAGGAATGCGACATACCTGGCGAACATGGCTTTCCGCAAGACAAGGATCAGGGAGTCTCTCATTGACATGCTGACTTTGAGAAGCGGCTGAAGAACAGAGATCACCCCACATTAGCTTAGCCCCTTTCGGTGACTGCCATTAGGATTTTGGTGCTTTGGATCTGTTTGTGTATATGGTCCATGCTGGTTATAGTGAAGACAATGGTGCACTGTGAAATAGTAACTGGAAGTTGTTACTGTCAGCCATGGTGATACAGGCCTCTAATGCCAGCATCTCAGGAGACGAGGGCAGGGGGACTGCATCAATTTGAGGCCAGCCTTGACTACCCAGAGGGGTCCAGGCTAGCTTGGGCTATAGAGCGAGATCCTGCTTTAAATATCAATCGATCAAACAAACAAGAGTAGTCTGAATGCCTTCATGAACCCTCTGTGCTCACTAATTCCTAAGGTTCTTTCCGTACAGTACTACTGAAAATGAGCTGCAGGGAAACAGACCCCATAGGGGCTGGGCTTGGGAAGCAGCCCTTCTCTGTGCATTTAGCAGTTCAATACGAAACTGTGTGAGACTCAGGAAAAGGGTGTGCTAGACTTTCCCAACTAGACGGTTAAAGCTCGGGCCTGGGAAGGCAGCCGCGTGTCAGCTGACTTACCTGCACGGCCCTGAGCAGCCCCTGCACCGTCTGAAGAGGTAGGAAGGACAAATAGTCAAAAGTCTCCGTGACTTTAGAGCAGCTCTGAAGAATTAAAGGTGCGTACATGATGATATCCGAAAGCAAGTCTGAAAACAGAATCTGTAATTAGTTGCTTCACATTGCTATAAAATAAAGATAAGGAAGCATCTAAAATCTATACAAGGAAAGAAATGTTGAGTGTTTTGTCTCTTGGTTAAAATATAAATTTCTATTGGCTGTGCGTAAATTTTCCCAGTGTTACCAAGATATTTTATCATTTTTTGTGATAATATAAAAATAGCAAAATTAAAATGTCTAGAAGAAAGGACGCAATCCATTTACACTGACTGCACAAGTGTCAACTGTACTCATGTCACTAAGCAAAAGTAAGTCAATAAATAAATATTTATTTATTTATTTGGCAAACACATGGTCCTATCAGGAATATATAAGGCATATTCTTCTTTTAAGAATTTTAGTAGTTTAGACAGAACACAAGCAAAAACATCTCAAAAGAGAAAAATAATAGAGTATCAAGTACCGAGTAATTCCCAACATGTATTACCTAACAAACAGTAGACAGAATTTAAACAGGAAGTGCACAAGAAGAGGTCACTGCGGTATTTAAGAAGATCAAGAGAGAGTAGTATTCAAGGTTCTGAAGGAACAGAAACCCCAGAATGGCCAACTGTGCACAAAAGCCTAAGAAGGACACAGAGGGGGATGGGAGGTCAGTGGATGGGGCGAAGGAGCCAGATAGTCAAGTCAGTGTGGGAAAAGTAGGTTAGGACTGAAGTGCCAGGCACTTGAGAGGTCAGGATAAAAACCTGAGGCCAGGCTGCCTTCAAACTTGCAGAGTACTGGGATTACAGATGTGCATCATTATCATGTCTGGTGAGAGGCGATAATTTAGAAAAGAACATACTGATTTCAGAGTGATAGTTACTGGTATTTTAAGAATACAAATTTAGTGGCAATATGCAGGGATGGACAGGGATTGCTACAGGGAGAAAAAGTCACCTCAGAAACCAACCGGGGAATTGTGACTCAAAAACTTGTAAGAATTAATCTCATACAAAGTATGTTCTCTGGTCATAAGTTAGAAACCAGTAACAAGATGATACTTTAAAGAAAAAAGAAGAACATCTTCAGATACTGGGACACTAAAAGACCCACTTCTAAAGAACAAATCACAGGGAAATTTAAAAAGATTCAGACTAAATGGAAATTCTAGAAATGTGGTACATCTAACATGACATTTAGGGGAAAACTTATAGCTTAATATTTTTCAACAGAAAAGAGAGAAAGGTGTGAAATTAATAAGCTGAGCATCCAACCAAAGGAGGAACAGACTACATGCAAAACAAGTATGGGGAAGAAAACAAAAGCAAAAATCAAAGTGAGGACACAAAGCGATACATTAAAAACAGAAAGCTGCTTAGAATTTCATTTGATCAGGAAGAGAGACACTGGAAACGATGACTCGGGAATGAGAAAGGAGCCACTAACAGATGCAGAGCCCTCGGTCAGGTCCAATGGTATGCTTCCTACACATTTCCATCCAATCTGAGGTTTGACTTCACATTTGGTAGTAATGTTATACAGAAAGGAAATTTTATAATTTGATGAAGTCTAATTCGTTGATTTTTTTTTTACATTTCCTATTTTACATACTATTTTTTAAATAAATCTTCTACCTTCCTCCAAAAGTACCTAGTTATTCACACTGTCACCAGTACTCGATGAAGTCATTCTTTTTATTTCATTTTGGAGACAGGGTCTGACTATGCAGCCTTAGTTAGCCTGGTGCTTGAACTCAGAGATCCTCCCGCCTCAGCCTCCTGAGTGTTGGGATTAAAGGCGTGTGCCACAACACCTGGCTATGGCCATTCTTTTTAAACTTATGCATTCTAATACCTATCAGGCAGGTGTACTACGGTATCTAGTTACACTGTTCAATTTCATTTTCCCAGTGCCTAAACTGACTACAGTAATAGCTTCACACCATATACACATATTAAAAGTCATTAAATTGTCATACTTTAAATGTGGAGATTATGTTAGACATCATAAAGTTGTAAGATATAATAAAATATTAATTACTGAACTTCAGTGAACTCCAAAATTTAAGGGTTAAAGAAAAGTTACCAATTAAAAAAAAAGGTGTGTGTGTGGGGGATTGGCCATAGGCATGATAAGAAACAAATAATTACAGTTCTGAGGACCTTCTTGAAGTCTCAGAAAAGCCGTAACAGGTCAGACAACAGTGCATTTAGCGAAACTGGTGGGTAAGAAAAAGGGAATGGATGTAGACACTAGGAGACACCTAATAAAAACAGCCAGGCAGAGGTCAATGCATGGAGAAGGACAGCACCAGTGTGGGAAACTCAAGCCCTGAGCCCCAGGCCTTCAAGGCCAGCATCTGTCACAGTGGTACAACAGGCCTCACAGGAGAAGTGTTAACAAGTGTTAATGCTGATGCACAATGGACATCCAACTCATTGGTTAAATGTTCCCTTACTTACTGACATCACAGACAAGTGGATTAATCTATCTTACTGGCATCACAGTCAAAGACAATACATTTACCTCTATTATATCATTATTAAGTTTTGCTTTTTTCTTCCATTTCTCCTGTCTGTGTGTGTATGGTGTATGTGGTGTGTGTGCATGTATATGCATATGCTGCACATGTGTGTACGTGTGTACTTGTGTGTGTGTGTGTGTGTGTGTGTGTGTGTGTGTGTGTGTGTGTGTGTGTATGTCGTGCATGCACGTGGAGATTGGAGGTTGAAACTAGGAATCACCCTCGGTCCCCTTCCACCTGATTCAACAAGGCAAGGTCTCCTACTCAACCCCACAGCCCATCAAGTGGGCTACTTTTGCCAGCCAGTTTGTTCTGGGGATTCCGTCTCCATTTTTTGAGGCTGTAATTACAAACAGGCCATTCTGCCCACCTGGCATTTATGTAGGTTCTGAGGACCTGAGCTCAACTCCAGTCCGACATGGTGAGTGATTTAACCACCGAGTCATCTCTCACACACTGTAGGTGGTTTTTGTTTTTTGTTTTTCTCCCTAGGACTGAATCACGACATTTAAAAGGAAATATTCTTAAGAACTCTATCTTTTTGAAGTTCAGTACCTAAGAAATGATTGATGGGAGAGGATGTCCGAGTAACGACTCTATTGAGGACTTGCTCCAGAATTTCCTGTCTGATCATCTCATGGATCTGAAAGAACAGAATCAATAAAGCGTGCCTGAGTGACTTTCAGCTTGCTAGCTGCATTAATACACGTTAGGCATAACAAGAATAATTTGGGTATGTGTGAAACTCAATTTTACAGACAAATCAGGCTACAGTATGAATCATCTGGAAAACAGAATCACAGCTCTCTCCTCATTCTTCACCCAGATGATTTGTTAGGCAAGGAGAATGCTTATTGTATGAACCTAAAAGTACAATTCTCACGAACGCCAAGGCCGGGCATCAAGGACTACTCCTACTTTGGTGTCTAGTACAATCAACAGCCACATTTCTGATAGAATCAGTAACTTTTATTCCAAAACGGAAAATTTAAACACCCATGGAAAGTTTTAGAAACAGTAACAATAAAATCTTAATCCATGTCTTCTCGGCTCCAAGAAGCAGAACAGGTGTATCAAAAAAAACTTATGAAATTTAACTTGCATTTTATCAAAACTCTTACTTGAATGTGATTACTCTGACTGTCTAATTTTTTAGACTCGATAGTAATTTAATAGCAATTATATGCTCTACAATAGATATTTTGATAATCAATACCTCTGAAATCAAATGAAACATCTTGTTTTTAAAAATATAGATTTAAAACAAAAACTAAGATGTTGTTAACCATATTTCTTTTTAAGATTCATTTATTTTGATGTGTATGAGTGTTTTGCCTGCATGTATGAATGTACACCATGTGCACACCTAGCTACCAAGGAGGCCTGAAGAGGGCACTAGACACCCCAGAACTAGAACCCCAGAATTACAGTGGGTTGCAGTCCCCATGGGATGTTGGGAACAGAAACCAGTCTTCTGCAAGAGCAGCAAATGGTCACATGCTGAGCATCTCTCCAGGACCATGGTGGCTCTTCTTGATTGTCACTTTGATTTGGTTTTACTTTGAGACAGGGTTTCTCTGTGTAGCCCTGGCTGTCCTTGAACTCCCCAAAAACTCAGAGAGATCTGCCTGCCTCTACCTCCTAAATTCTGGGATTAAAGGCGTGGTCGTCAACCTGATTGTTAGATTAGTATGGAACACGTCTACTGCTAGCATGTGGGACAGCACCTGAGGACAGACAGACCATCCTAAATGCGGACAGAAGTATGCAGTAGGCTATGAGCCAGATGGGAGAAGAGATAAAGGAGGAACAAGCCAGCTAGAGGCTACTACAGGCTAGACCTAGCCTCTGTCTCTCCTTCTGTTTGTCTCTTTGACTCTCGTGCACTCTGCGTCTGTGTGTCTGTCTCTCCACTTCCCAGCCACCACAGGGTGAGACGCCTCCTCCGCCTGCTCCTGCTGCCAAGGATGATATGCTGACCCATCGAGGCCCAAAGGCATTGAGCCAGTCAAGCACAGACTGCAGCATCGAAGTTATGAGTCAAAATAACTCTTTTTTAAATCTGTTTCTCCCAGGTCCTTATGAGAGACAAAAAGTTAACGTCCTGTTTGCTGGAGGGAGAGATATCTACCTTCCACTCAAACTTAAGGTTTTAGTGAGAAATCCTGTCTCAAGGCAATAAAGTGGAGAACTCCAGAGGAAGATACCCAGTGTTACGCTCTGGTCTTCTACACGCATGTGCACACAAGGTCAAGTGTACTCACACACTCACATGCATATACCTTTCCCTCTCTCAACACAAATAAAAAGAAAAACGAGAGTGTATACATCAACCTGGATCTGTAATGTTTCGATACCATCCCAAGCTGTCACATACACTCTGCCAATTGTCCAACTTCCTCATCTGCCAAACTCCCAGGCAGCATCTTGCTCTATTTATATTATTTAGATACAATTAGAAAATGGTAGTCAAATGAGACTCTTACTGTCTTAGGGTTATCACCGCTGTGATGGAAAGGTAATCAAATGAGACTTTGACTGTCTGAGTTAGGGTTATCACCGCTGGGATGAAACACCATGACCAAAGCAAGTTAGGGAGGAAAGGGTTTATTCTGCTTCCGCTTCCACATCACAGTTCATCATCACAGGGAAGTCAGGACAGAAACTCAAACAGGGCAGGAACCCAGAGGCAGGAGCTGATGCAGAGCCCATGGAGGAGTGCTGCTTACTGGCTTGTGCTTTATGGCTTGCTCAGCCTGATTTCTTAAAAAACCCAGGACCAGGGAGCTAAAGAGATGGCTCACTGGTTAAGAGCATTGGCTGCTCTTTCCAGAGGTCCTGAGTTCAGTTCCCAGCAACCACGTGGTGGCTCACAACCATCTGTAATGAGATCTGGTGCTCTCTTCTGGCCTGCAGGCATACATGCAGGCAGAACACTAAGAATCCAGGCTGGGTGGTGGTGGCGCAAGCCTTTAATCCCAGCACTCGGGAGACAGAGGCAGGAGGATCTCTGTGAGTTCGAAGCCAGCCTGGGCTACCAAGTGAGTTCCAGGAAAGGCACAAAGCTACACAGAGAAACCCTGTCTCAAAAAAACAAAACAAAAACAAAAACAAAAAACCCAGGACCACTGGCCCAGGGATGACACCATCCACAATGGACTGTGCCCTTCCCCACTACTAATAAGAAAATGCACTACAGACTCGTCTATAGCCAGATCTTATGAAGGTATTTTCTCAACTGGGGCTCCCTCCTCGCTGATGACTCTAGGTTGTGTCAAGATTTCATAAAACTAGCCAGTTCACTTACCTTAAAGGTTTCCAGCAAGATATTAGCCCCCAGCTTACATGCATGCTGGTTTGTCATTTTAGAAAGACTGGAGCCAATTTCAACAGCTTTTCCATCGAGAACCTTCTTTGGCCCATATGAATCCATTAAGATGAAACCAAGTTCTATCAGACCTTGAGTTACATGATCCCAACTATGAACACTACAAGAAAACAAAATGTAGTGAAGAGAATCTCAGTAAATCCCCATCTTCATGCTCAATGCATTTGCTCATTTAACTTGGATATTCTTTCGCTGCATGTACTGTTATTTGACAAAATTCTTAATTCGGTCATGAAAATGTAGGCAAGAGGCTTCCAAGGGCAGACAGAACACTCACTGGGGGGAATGCAGAAATTACGGCTAGAGGTGTAGCTCAGTGGTAGAATGCTTATCTAACACATACAAGGCCCTGGATTCAATCCTCAGTCAAAATAAAAGTATCTAAAATACCTTTAAAAATAGAAACCAAGATTTCATAACCAATAGTTTTTTCAGTTCTCCCTTCTCTGCAGCACGATGTGCACACTAACAAAGTTGCCCCCTCTCAAGACTGAGATTCTCTAGGGCTAAGACCAAAGTGTAGTCACATTTTTACCCATATAGTCCAGGCACAAAGCACGCAGTAAATATTTATGGCATAGATGGATGAATGATGTGGTTTTAACAGCATGAGCTAAACTACAAATAACCACTGTAAGCAACAGAACCTTGGTGATTCCCACTTGATGTCACCCTTTATAGTAGAAGGGATAAGCTTAAATTGGTCTTTATATCATTATATCTACCTGTTAAGACACAGGCAAAGTATAACACAGCACTAAACAACAGATAACACAGCTGTGCATCTTGACAGATTTAACAATACTCACTCTGGAGAGAAAGGATCAAGAGAAATAAAGTATATGTTCCATTCTTCCCACCCTAGTACTTAAAATATAGCAAGATATATGCATGGGGCTGGGGATGTAGCTCAGTTGATAGCTTGTCTAGCATGCAAGGAATCCTGGGTTCAATCCCCAGCACCACATAAAACTGGGCATGGTGACATACACCTGTAATTCCAGCTGGACACTCAAGGTCATCTTTGGCTATCTAGTAAGTTCCAAAGCCAGCCTGGGATACATCAGACCCTGTCTCAAAAGATGCATGGACATGTGTGTGCACACAGATGCATATACACTATGTGTAAGGTGTGTATGTATAAATATAGTATAGTCTATACATATAAAAGGCATGTATACATATATAAGTACATAAATGGTATACACACACACACACAACTCTATAAACTATAGAGAAATAAGAGGCTGGTTTTCTGGTCAATAAAAAAACCTCATTTTCCTGTAGTTTATAGACTGTACATATATGAACAGTTGACAGAGTGTATTTTTGTTCATGAATTCTTTGAGAATTTCAAATAATGTTTTTTATCCGACTAACCCCCAACTCCTCCCTTAATTAGTTTTATTATTTTAAAACTTTTTTGTACCACCTTACTCTGTGAGACAGTCACTCACTCAATCCAGAGCTCTTGGATTCAGCTAGACTGGTTGGCCGGCAAGCCTCAGAGATCTCCCCACCTCTCCCTCCCAGCCCTGGGATTACGGGCGCATTGCAATGCCTGGCTTTCTCCATGGGTCCTCCAGATCTGAACTCAGGTCCTCATGCTTCCATGGCAAACACTTTACCATCCCCCCAATCACACAAAACAAGAATATCACAGTGTTCAGGAAAGATATAAAGAGTACAAACCCAAGTATCAGGTAGCATGGAAAAAGAAGTTACATGAACATAAACTGTTAAATTTCAGAACAGCAAAGATTAGACAAAGCTGCAAAAATTTCTATGAAGAAAAACATAGTTATCTATGATAACACAAAAATCAGATAATCATCAGACTTTCCACCAGCAAATCTAGATGAAAGAGAAAATGAAAAATGATAATGAACATAGACCTTTACACCTGGTGAAACAATTCAACTAGCAGAGCAAATTAAAAATTTCAGATATCAAAAGACTCAAAGTTTATCATCCACAAACTGTATCAGAGAGAAATCCTGCAAAAATTACATATTTATGGCATTTTTTTCCAGGAGAAAGGAATGTGGTTCAAAAAACAGAGGTGAGCGAAGAGCTCAGTAAAACTTATTATGAAGTCCAACCAAGTACTGTTAACTTTAACAAGGAGGCGACAGGAAGACAGTGTGTGTGTGTGTGTGTGTGTGTGTGTGTGTGTGTGTGAGAGAGAGAGAGAGAGAGAGAGAGAGAGAGAGAGAGAGAGAGAGAGAGAGAGAGAGAGAGAGGTACAGCGTTTGCTGAGCATTCACACAGCCCTGGGAGATTATGATGATGTCACCCACATCTCTCCCTGCTGAAGTCTGGCCCCATCTGGTAGCAAGAGCCTGTTCCGCTAGATATAGACGAAGATGCTTTTAGATCCCATGCTGGTAGAGAGTTCCAGAAGATGGGCGGAGTCCCATTTCCTGGTTATGCACTGTCTGATTCTTTGACCTAACTTGGAGAGATTCAGTTGGGAAAATACTGGAGAGACACCATTATCTTTAGGAAAAAGGAAAACTGGACACAGCTGGGTATGGTGGCATATGCCTGCACTCAAAAAGCAGAGGAAGGATTGTCAGAAGTCCGAGGCCAGCCGGGGCTACACAGTGAGATGGTGTCTCAAACACTACAAGCAAGCGAACACTATCCAGAGAGAGAACAGATAGAGGCGTGTCAGAGTCTGGTTAGTGAGAAGAACTCTGAAAGAGAACCCAGTCTAATCTGCCCAATGTCCCGAGCTCTCATCTGCATCTAAATCAGAATTATTCTAACATATGCAAAAGGCCTTAAGTTATGGCTTAAAATGTAAAACTATATTTAACCCATAGACAGAGAAAAGAATGACATAATAAAGACTGTTACAACAACTAATATTTACCCTGAAATTAAAAAACAAAACAGACAAACATCCTACTATGGCCACTGATGATTTCCTTGTAGTTTCAAGCCCATTTGTATAAAATTGTTAAGTCAGTGATTTACTTCTGACTGCCCTGACCCAGACTTCAATGGTCACAGTCAAGAGAACTTAGCATTTTTCACTCACTTAAGAAGACACCAATCAAGACTCAGGCTCGGAGCTGCAGCATCAAGGAAAGAACAAGACAATGCTTTATGTTCCTGTTACAGAGCAGGTGTCTAAGGAGTGAGGCCCTGAGATGAAAGGCTTTTTTCCTTCCATATAGAAACATCTTCTTTTACCAATTTTAAGGGCTGGAACTTTAATCTTACAAAGTCATTAGCTAGTCGTCAGTTTTCTTTGAGTGGCCATAAGCATGGGGCCACACTGCATTTTCTAACCCAGACCCTCAAACACTTTTAGAATACGGTTCCTCAACTCACCTATTCTTTACCACTTCTAAGATCATGGTTGAAACACAAGTTCTCTGAGGGACGAGAGTCTGGAGAAATTTTGAGCCTTGGAGGAGCTGGAGATCCTTAAAGCTTTTTATAACCGAAGTCTTTAGAAGATCAAACACCTGATATAATTGAAGAAATAAAAAAAATGAGCCAAAATTACAGTTTCTGATCTGAGCTATACCTGTGAGTAGCCCCGAGCTGCACTCACACATAGCCCCATGGCGATTATTTAAATAGATTCAGAGGACACAGAAGCTGTGAGCTTCAGCGGGAACGTGACAGGCTTTTCTTCATGGGAAAAGGTGTAAACATCAATACATTATCAACATTTCCCGTGCCAGGTCTGGTGGTGCAAGTCTATAATCTGACACTCAGAAGGCTGAGGCAGGAGCGTTACAAGTTTGAGGACAACCTACACTCCGGACCCTAGCTCACGCCTAACACTTGTTTTGAACATTTAATAATCATGTGTCTTTGGGGAAGTGCATGCCGCAGTCTCATGCAGAAGTCAGAGAACAGCTCTGGGGAGCTGGTTCTCCCCTTCTTCCGGGTGGTTCCCAGGGACTGAACTTACGTCATCAGGCTGAGTACCAGGTATTTTCAGCTGCTAAGCCGTCTCACCAGCTCCCTTGTCTCCAATTAATTAATAAAGTCAGCAGAGACAGGTGTGTAACTCAGTGTTCTACCACCTGCTACCAAACGTGAGGCTGACTCAATGTCCCCACCACAAACAAAACAGCAAGACAAAGACAGAAAATGTTACTCCTAATGCTGGAACGCATGAGAAAAAGAGGGCAAGAACTTCATGCTTCCTCACTGACTGGCAGGGACAGTTCTGAGAGGGCTACCATGAGACTGCTTGACGGCCCGCTGGGCTGGCTTTCTTGACTTGAGCGTGTTAACGTGCTTCTCCTACTCCACTCTACCATCTGGCTTTCTCAACGGGAAATGGAGGTGTACGCCAGGAATCTGAGGTTTCCGGCAGCCTAGAACAGTGGTCTCTGTTGCTGGCAGGACAGGGAAGGACACTAACAGAAACGGGCTCCTGCCTGCTTTCTCATCAACTCAGGAAGAACTGAAGTGCCGTTATAAATACCTGTTCCTCAAATCTCTGTACTCTCGTTAGAGAGAGAAGAAGCGCGATGCTGAAAGGGCACAAGCTCTTCCTGGAGTCCCCTTGCTGTCCGGCCTAGAATAAACCAAACGGTCACTACACTTCACAAGCACAGCAACACCCGCCCCAAAACAGATTCAATTAACTGGGCGGTGGTGGCGCACACCTTTAATCCCACACTAGGGAGGCAGAGGTAGGTGGATCTCTGAGTTCGAGGCCAGCCTGGGCTACAGAGTGAGTTCCAGGACAGTCAGAGCTACACAGTGAAACTCTATCTTGAAAAACCAAAAAAAAAAAAAAAGAGAGAGAAAGAAAATAGCAACAAAATGATGACTTTGAACACATAAAAAGAGAACAATGAACTGTCAGATGATGGAAGAGCTTTAAAACCTAACTGACGTCAAGGTCCTGAAGTACCTTTCCCACACAATGGACTCAGGGCTCCCAGAGGAAGTGGCTGGTATTCTGATTTGTCAAGGAAAGCACAGTAAACCTTGAATACCCTGCGCCACAAAAACGCTCCAAGACTGATGCCGCCACATCAAAAGGACACATAACCCAACTCGAGGAATCCAAACAGCCAAACTTAGGTAGCTCTGCGCTCAAAATAGATAATGACTGCTGTGGATAATAGCAGAGCCGGTTTAAAGGCTTTTCTGACACTGACGACACACAACACAATAGGAGAAATGTTTACAGAAGGCCAACTAATACTGCATTAATAGAATAAATACTACAACAGAAAATTTCTCAATTTTCCTGAGGGAGGATTGCCCCAGGTTTGAGGCAAACCTAGGATACAAAACAAGTTCTAGGTCAGCTAGGGCTACAAAGCAAGACCTAGCACTCAAAATTTTAAAAATTCTCCTTTGAATTCTCTACGAATCATTAACACATGGAAAATCAAGTCTTAGTGTCTACAGAGTTTAATTTGGACACAGCTGTACCTAGTTGTGTGTGTCTTGTCCAGGGCTGAGTTCTTGCTACCACGCTAATGCTGAGCAGCTGTGACAGGCCGTGAAGCCTGCAAACCTAAACCAGTCAGTATCTGTATACAGATCTGCTGGCCTCTGCAAGACAAGGGCCAAGGATTCTGAAGGGTTCTTGCTAAAAACACAATCCAGTTCCAAGAAAATAATCAGGTAAATCTTACAAGTGGAACCCAAGGCAGACGAGGCTGGATGCTTTTTTAAAATTATGTAATGGAGAGGGAGAGGTAACGCTGTGGTTAAGAGCGCTTGCTGTTCTTGCAGAGGATACAGGTTCAGTTCCCAGTGCCTACATGGAGACCGACAAACATCAGTTAACTCCATCTCCAGGGGATCTGATGCCTTTTTCTGACTTCGTCTGGCACCGGGCACACAAGTGGTACCCACACATACATGCACACAAAACACTCACAAACACAGAATAATATAAAAAAAATTAAAGAACACATTACAAAGATATATTTGCAACCAAAATAAAAGTCAAAATAAATAATGTTTAAGGAATTATATTAGGCATAATAAATAAACTAATGTAATAATGTATTAAACCTGAATAGATCATGGGGTGGAAGGAAAAACAGTTATACAGCAGCTATGAAAATTTAAATTATGATTACAGATTAAATCGTATTAAAGGAGTTAGTTAAAATTAAATTTGTAGGTGAGAGGATGTCACTGTGGTAACACGTCCATATTCTCAAAGACACACACTAAATGATTCAGACAAGAAGGGCTATGGTTTCTGCAATTTCCTGTGAAATGGTTCACAGCTGAAGAAGGTATATGTGAGACTTATAAACGTACTTAGTAATAAGTGAATCTAGGTGATGGGAACAGGTATGCTTCTTGTTAGACTTTTATCTTTGCTTTGGGTTGGGGTTTTTTTGTTTTGTTTTGTTTTCAGAATGAAAAGTTAGAGGAAGGTAAGCATGGTGGTGGTATAAGCCTGTAATCTCAGCACTTGGAAGATAGAGGCGGGAAGATCAGGAGTTCAAGGCCAACCTCAGCTATAAAAGGAGCTTGAGGCCAGCCTAGCATACACAAACTCTATCTCAAAAGAAAAAAAAAATAAAAATAAAAACAACTTATTTTTCTACCTCACAGATATTTAATGATGAATAATTTAGCATCATAAAATTCTATGATATACTAGAAATAAGAAAAATCCCAATTCATAAATGGGAAAGCTGAAGCCAAAGATAAAAATTACTTAAGATATAAAGTTAGAATTAAACTGAGTTTCCTGCTGGATGTGGTGTATACACCTTTAATCCCAGCACTGGGGAGGCAGAGGCAGGCGTATCTCTGAGTTTGAGGCCAGCCTGGTCTACAGAATGAGTTCTAGGACAGTCAGGGATACATAGAGAAACCTTGTCTTGAAAAACAATAAATAAAATAAATAAACAATATAAATAAATAAATAAGAGGCAAATGGCACAGATGTCTAACACATTCAGGACAAACAGCCAAAAGCCATATGGTGGAGAGGAAGGCTTTAGAGAGAGTAAGGAAGACCAAGGCACCAGAATAGCAGCTTAGCTTAGGTTCTGACCAGTGTAAGGAAAGTTTTTAAATGGAGCTTTTTCGCTTAGGGTTGGGAAATAGCACACATATCTTCTGCTTTCAAAGACAAAAAGATCCTCCAGACCCACGGATGTCCCGTATTTGTGCTTCTGGTCACGGACTGACAGGAAAGAGGCTTCAGTACAAGTGCCCTGTCTCATGGAGCCCTGAAACCATCCTAAGAGGCGGCTGCTACCTTCAAGTGTTTCAGAAGTTCTCTGCCTAATTCACAGTCCAGTTTGATGGCAAACACAATGTGTAGAATGACGGTGCCTTCCACATGATAAAGTTCGTCTGCTGGGGCGGTAACGAGCTCCGACAACCTAGGAGATTCAATAACAAGGTCTGAGTCAGGGTTACAGAATGAAAGAGTGCTGGGACGAACAAGCATCCAACCGAAGCCGCAGAACCGTGGAGGCAGAAGTGGCGAGGACACTTACACAAAGAACTGTCTACAGTCAGCCAAATTTCCACTTCTTTATCTCACACTCTCTTCCCAAGTCCAACCACATTCAATCAGGCTCCGACCTCTCCTTGCCCACCAGTGCCATCTCACCATTCTTGTAAGGGTCACAGAGGACACCCACATGGCCCAAACCTACAGTCTCACCTGGCTACGGAGCCTACACTGGCCTTGAATTTGAACTCATGATCTATCTGCCTCGGCCCCCAGAGTGCAGGGATTATAAGCATGTGCCTAACAGCTGGTCTCCTTGTGCTCCGGGACACTGATTGATCTCAATGTTATCCCCCTGGCTAGCTCACCCTCCCCACCACTTGATCTTTAAATGCTGAGTATCTCAGAGCTGGTAGGCTTCTTCCTCTTCATATCTTCCCTAGATAATTCCATCCTGTCCCCTGGCTTTAGTCCCCTCCCATTTATATGCATATGTATACTTATTTTCAATGATTTTTAAATGTGTATCAACTTATGTATCGGTTCAGACTTTTACCTGCTCAATGCTCCAAATGGGCTGCTAATATGCATTGCAAGTCTAATGTGATCAGAACTGATCTCCTTACCGTCTGTGAAACCTGCTGTCAACCTTTCCTAAGTCAACATAGAGAACCACCTTCTCAACAACTGTGCAAGCCAAGTAACAAAAGTTATTACACCCTGGGAGCAGCTGATCGTACTAGACCCAACAGCATGAACTCCTTAGCCAGGCCGCCTGGATTCAAATCTTTGCTGTTATTTTCTGACTATACAACACAGGATAATACCTGAATTTGTTTGTTTCTGGTTTCCATATCCACAAAAAAAGCACGCAAGGTTTATAGTATATGTACCTGGTACAAAATAAGCACTCTGTGTACTTGTTTTAAAAAGAAAACATCTGGGACTGGAGAGATTTCTCAGTGGTTAGGGGCACTGGCTGATCTTGCAGGGGACCTGGGTTCAGTTCCCAGCATCTACACAGCAGCTCACAACCATCCATAACTCGAGTTCAGGGGGATCTGATGCCCTCTCTAGCCTCTCCAGGTACTGCATGAACTTGGTGCATATACATACACTCAGGCACACACACATATATACATAAAATAAAATAAACATTTAAAAAAAAACCCATCGATTTTCTAAGATATGCCACACTGTGCTCAGCCTTTGTATTATCCCCTACCTGAAAATGCTCTCCTCATCAACATATGGTGGTTCTTATCAGTCAGGCTCTGGTTAAAACAAAACCTTCCCAGAGATGTTTCCCAGACCCAATCTAAAGTAGCTATGCTGTCACTGACATATGATCCTTTCTATTTATCTTCACACATGACGAACACTAAGATTTTCTTCTCACCAAAATTTAAGCTCCATAACAGCAGGAGTCTTGCCTGACTGGTTCATGGTTGTTGGTTGTTTTTTACTCTTTTGGGGGGGCCTGCCACCCAGCTCCCAAATAAATCACACACGGAGGCGTATTCTAATTATAAATGCCTGGCTTTAGCTTGGCTTGTTTCTTGCCAGCTTTTCTTAACTTAAATTAACCCTGTCTATCTTTTGCCTCTGGGCTTTTGCCTTTCTCTATTTCTGTATACCTTTTTTATTTCTTACTCCGTGGCTTGCTGTGCAGCTGGGTGGCTGTGTGGCTGTGTGGCTGGGTGGCTGGGTGGCTGGGTGGCTGGGTAACTGGGTGGTGGGGCCCTGGAGTCCTCCTCTCTTTGTTCTCTTGCTCTTTCTTCTTCCCAGATTTTTCCTTCCATTTATTCTCTCTGCCTGCCAGCCCTGCCTGTCCTTTCTCCTGTCTCGCTATTGGCCATTCATCTCTTTATTAGACCATTAGGTGTTCTAGAAAGGCACAGTAACACAGCTTTACAGAGTTAAACAAATGCAACATAAAAGAATGCAACACATCTTGGCATCATTAAAACAAATGTCCCACAGCATAAACAAATGTAACACATCTTAAAATAATATTTCACAACAGTTCATCACTATAGTCCCAAGGCCAATGCTACCCTCAGAGCAGACACTAAGCTCTTTGCTAATTTTCTTCTAATAAACAGATGTTAAACCTGCATCTTACAAGTTATTTTCCTGGAAGGGTGTGAATAAGAGCAGAAGAGACTGAATTATTCTCCTACCTTCGTAACTGAGCAGCTAGAGGAAGGGAAGGAAGGGGTGAAAGCCAGGCTAACGACCACACTAAGGACTGAAACACACAGTGAGAAGGTGGATTTGTGAAGACGTGCTATACTTCTAAACTGTAGTACTCACTCATCACCGCTCTGTTCCTCACTGTGCTGCTTATCCAGCTCACTGAAGAAGGCTATTATTCCATCCAGAACACTTCTTCTGCTCCCCTAGAAATACAATAGCAATTATATTGTAATAAAAGAATGTTTACCTAACTCAAGGTAAAATAACCAAGGGTTTTCTAGTATAAATTTAAATAAGTTACAACCTAGTGTCATGGTAATAATGTACAGAATACTTTCACGTTGCAACAGAGTTTGAAATACTTCACAGTGCCAGGGAAACAGCTTGGCGGTAGAGTGTGTGTCTCAGGTGGCCAGCCCTAACTGAAATACTGTTGTGCTGTGACTTCCTCCTAGATAAAACATTTCATTCTGCAGGGAAGCTCCTTAAGCTCAGGTAATAACGATGGGTAAAGCTTCAAGAAGTCCCTGAAACTGAAGAGATACACTAGGCCCCACCCTCCTCAAACGCACATAAGCAGCAAGGACCGGTGAGAGACACCGTCAGACCAGCAGAGCTGCCTGGAAGAGGCGCTCCGAGCTGCTGCGCTGCCTCCAAGTGTGCAGGACACTCCAGGAGTCCAGTTCCTGTGAGCTGCCACCCCTGCTGGGGTGGACCTTTGGTGATGTGGTCTGAGTCATTCCTGCTCCTGCAGGTAACTCTCCCCCACACTCCTGAAAGCAACACCACTAAATAAAGCTTGTTGTTTCCCCACGGGGGCTTTGGTGGTATCCTCTGAGGGTCGGTTGTTGGTTCTCTATCTGGTGTGTCTGCTCACAACTCTCCAGGAATAGTGTCACACAACAAATAACGGAGTTTCTGTGCTCTTAGTGTACACGCTTTCTGATGTCTGTCTATTTCTTTTACTTTCACACACAAAAAAATCATTTTTCCCTTGGCTGAAAAGCATGATCAAATCACCACAGACGAAATAAAAACATGTATGTCTTAGTATGAAAGCCAACAACCTGAAAAAGCTGAACTGGTACAGCTGCTTATGCCACAGAATTAAGGAGAAATAACTGTTTTATTTGTACCTTGGAGGACAGAACCAGAAGCTGATAGACCAATGGTGGTATTTCTTGGAGATTCAACTTTGAAAACATCGCCAACACTTTCGCCACCACAAGCTCCATCTCTTCTGCTGTTAGATGGACATCCCTGTGGAGCAGAGATCGGAATGTCTAGCCAGAGCCGGACTGCTTTGTTTTTAGAAATTAAATTCAGGGCTTAAATAACAATCAAAATTCTATCCAACATTATTAAGAAATAAAATGTAGGGACTAGGGAGATGTCTCAGTAGGGTAAAACATTTACTATGCAAGAGGACCAGGGCTTGGATCCCCAGGACCCGTCACCTATAATTTCATCCAAGACAGGATCTCTGGACAAGCTGCCTGGTTAGAACAGCTGAATCAGTGAGCTATGGGATAAGTGAGAGACTGTGTCTCAGTACCTAAGGAGATGACCAAGGAGGGCACCCAACATCAACCTCTGGCCCCACCTACACCACACTCACGACATAAGTACCTTCATAGTAGCAAAGGCATGTACACATACGCACACCACAAAAAGCAAACAAACAAACAAATACACAAATAAGGCGCTGACAAGATGGCTCAATGGTTAAGAACAGTTGCTGCTCTTCCAGGGGACTGAAGTTTGGTTCCCAGCACCCACAAGGAGCAGCTCACAACCACCTGTAACTCCAGCTCCAGGGGCTCTGACACCCATTTCTGGCCTCTGCAGACCCTCACACACATGCACACATAGAGAAATAATAAACAAGTCTTTAAATGAAATTTGGAATTAAAGAATAAAGTAGCTATTTACTACAGCTGTTCTCTTTGAGTTTTCTCTTATGAATAATCTTTTAAGAGAATAAATTTATCTAAGCATCTTGAAAAGAAAATCATATATTTAATAAACTAAGCCCAAACAGAGGGAGGGGAAAGAATATCATAACAGAAAACAGAGGTACCATTGCTATTACTCAGAAAAAGTAGGGTTTGAGCTCACTGTGTTTCAATTTCTTTTTGGTTTTTCGAGACAGGGTTTCTCTGTGTAGCTTTGGAGCCTGTCCTGGAACTCACTTGGTAGCCCAGGCAGGCCTGGAACTCACAGAGATTCGCCTGGCTCTGCCTCCTGAGTGCTGGGATTAAAGACGTGAGTCACCGCTGCCTGGCGGTGTTTCAATTTCTTATAGGTATGTTGGCAAAGCTTGATGTGAAGACAACAGACAAAAACAATGCTTACTTGAACATAGACGTGAGCTGGATCACATGCCGCTGAGCCCATCTGGTTAAAGACACGAGGAAGAGTGAGTTTATTTCATTTTACTCCTTTACATATAATTTTATAAAACTGATGAAGAGAGGAAGAATGGGGGCATTTCAAGTTTGATTTTCAATACTAGGAAGCAAGACAAAACAAATACAATTTGAAACAATAGCTGGGTGTGGTGGCCCTGGATCCTGGCACTTCAGAGGCAGCATGAAGACCCGAAGTTCAAGGTCATCCTCCCCGACAGATCAAGTTCAAGGGCTACATGAGACCCTACCTTTTTAAAAAACACAAAAATGAATAAAAAGAACCAATAACTAACCTTTAACTTATCAGACTAGAAAATCAAAACAGATGATGAGGTTGACTCCCTAGCACCAAAAATAAACCACTCTGATAACACCCAATACTGATAAAATTATGGGAAGCAGACACACTTTATATACATTTACAGAGTGTCCAAGTTATAACTTTAAAAAAGCACACACTCACAAATCACCCAATTTACTACTTGAAACAGTTTACATACAAACTTACAAGATGCCACTTAGGTATATAAACAGGTCACTACAAACATTCTTTTATTTTTGTTTTTAAACAGAGAAAATATTTGAACCAGGACTATTGACAGACCTATAATGCCAGGACTTCAGAGGCTCAGGCAGGAGGGTCATGAGTTTGAGGGCTGTATACCGAGAGCCTATTTTTAATAAAATAAATAAGATAGCTAGGCCTGATGGTGTACACCTGTAATCCCAGCACTTCGGAGGCTGAGACAGAAAGAATAGCACAAATTTGAAGTTAGCCTGAGCTACACAGTGAGACCTTGTCTCAAAAACAAAATAAAACAGCCGGGCAGTGGGGACGCAAGCCTTTAATCCCAGCACTCAGAGGCAGAGCCAGGTGGATCTCTGAGACCAGTCTGGTCTACAGAGTGAGTTCCAGGACAGGCTCCAAAGCTACACAGAGAAACCCTGTCTTGAAAAAATCAAAAACAAAAATCAAAGTGTTTCAAAAACAAATAAAAAAAAAAACACAAACAAATTAGACATTCCTCTGCCTTAAGGATATCAGGACTCTCTAAATTATATTTAGAATACTATGCAGCTGCATTAAAACAAAGAGTCAAATAAACTGGAAGCATGTGCAGTTTTAGTATACTAAATCATCTTTCTTAAACATTTACTGCAAACCAAATGGTTTTATGATAGTATATTGTTATTATTATTACTTGGCTTGGAAAAATACATAAATTACTATACTTACCATAATTATATTAATATATTATATATTGACATAATATTTATATGTAACTATATATAAAATTATATATACTATAAAATATATAATATTCCTATATCATTATTGTTATTATTTGGTTTGGAAATGGTATTAAATAATTAAATTGTTATTGGTTTGGAAGCTATAGAGGAAGAGAAAGCCAGGCCTTTTGAGCTCAGCATGGCAGTCAGCAGGCAAACACACGGTGAACAGCACCGTTGGGAGCTTTAGGGAGTGAGAAAGCCCAGTGTCTGGGAAAGCAAGCCAGGCCTTGGCAGTAGTGCGCTCTCTCTCTCTCTGAAAAGCTAGTAAGCAACAGCAGCACTAATAGTAGAAACCAGACAAGGGACTGCTTATTCCATTTTCTGAGACAGGGTTGAATGTAGCTCAGGTTGCTCTTAAACTTGCTACACAGCCGAGATGACTTTGTGTTCCTGATCCTCCTGCCTCCACCTCCCACGTGCTGGGATTAGAGGCACATGCCACCATGCCCAGCTCTTTTGGTGGTATATTATAAACAACAGTCAACAAAACAGACAAGAAAGTCTACAAACACAGCCAAGGATCACAGCACTCTACAATGCCAGTTCTCAGAAGGCAGAGGCATGAAGATCATAAGTTCAAAGACAGCCTAAGCTACACAGTGAAACCAGGCTCAAAATAACAAAATCACCTAGATGTGTGTACGTGTGTGTGTGTGTGTGTGTGTGTGTGTGTGTGTGTGTGTGCGCGCGCGCGCGCGCGCGCGTATGTGAGAGACAAAAAACCCAGAAGGGACTATCTGAGGAATGGAGCGAGGCAGGGAAGTGGAGAGTAGTACAGTGGAGAAGAGTATTAATATAGAGCTAACTAAAGGATAATGACATGCATGAAAATGCCATAAGAAAACTCATTACTTAATATCCTAATTTTTAAAAACTAGTTAAAAAAAAAGAAACCTATTAATCTGTATAATTAACCCCCAAAAAATGTTAAAAACAAAACAAAATTCCTGAACAGCAACAACAAAAAAACACTTTACAAATGTCAATTCCTGAAATGAATCATTGACAGGCTTTTGGCCACGTGAGTCCTGACAGACTCCCACACTTTTAGAGACTCACCTGACAGAACACAGGCTGTCAATCAACTGCCTCTTATGTTCTTCTCCATTCAAATCACCTAAAAACACAAAATGGATGGAGAGACTGATTGCATAATGTGAAAAAAGAAAAAGTCACTGGAGCCGGAAGGACATTACCTTTCCCACAAGTCAGCACTTCCTTTTTGGATAATGTGAAAAAAGAAAAAGTCACTGGAGCCGGAAGGACATTACCTTTCCCACAAGTCAGCACTTCCTTTTTGGTAGCCAAGGCAGTGAGAATGATGGGCAATAACTCCAAAGATTTCCCATTCACTAGGCTGTCCTCCCTGATGGCGTCAACAAACTCACTGGCTAATTCAACAAGTAACGGGCCTGGAAAATGGTGAACCTGAAAGTTCAAGGACAAAGAAAATCTTCAGCAGGAATCCGATGTCCGAAACCTTTCTGTGGAATAAGTGTATCGCTGAAATACTGAACAGACATGGCCTCCCACAACAGGCACTATCAGGGATTCATGGCATCACGCTGTTCTGTTCCACACTTGTAACTGTAAGGGACTTCGAAGGTTAGGTCCTCCATCAGCCCCTCACTGCTTTCAAGACCTACAAGGAGATCTGCATCCCGGTACCAGAAGGTGAGCACAATCTACGTACGTGGTTTATATCTTCCTGGCCCACGTGTAAGCCACAGGTTTCCTCCCTGCGTAGGACCTATGCTAAGTTTGGCACTGAGCGTTACCCCCTCCATCTTACCTCCAGCATTAGCAATCCTATGATCTCAGAGGCTACTTCCTGCTGCAAATCTCCTGATTCAACCAACTGGATACAGCAACAATATATCTTGGATCTCCTGAGGGCGCCATCTTCATCTGAGCAGGGGAAGCCTTGGTGTTTTAAACAGGTGTCCAGAACAAAGGAGGAAGACACAAAGCACCAGGGTGAGCAGGAAAATCAAACAAGCCTGCAACGCAATACTGAAGCGGAATAACGGTGTTTTCAACAGCAACGCGAGGGGTGTGGGAGAAGAACTCAGTTTAGCCGAAGCAAAAGGACTAAAGTGTTCACCTTCTGCTCCACTGATTTATTTTATTACACAGTGCAGCAATTTGGGAAGAGGGATTCACTTATCCGAGTTTAATGCTTTATGTCAGAGACATCATCGCAAGGTTATGTCACCAGAGTGATAAGGACAGTGGAAATTCATCTCTTCCATAAGTAAGGTACAAGAGCACCAACAAAAGTAGCCAAATTCAATCAAGAAATGAGCCAAAAACTCAACCAAAGGAGGCTCTATGTAAAAAAATACAACCTGACATAGTGGAACACTCCCTTGGGCCAGCGTTTGGGAAGTGGAGGCAGGAGACTGGAGCCCAAGGTCATCCTGGACTACATCAGTTTAAGGTCAGCCTGGGCTAAATGAGACTTTGTCTCAAAATAAGAACAAAGAAGGGGAGTTCCAGGCAGTCGATTTTTATAAAGGTGTCAAATCGGGGCAAGGGGTAAAGTCAGATCTCTACCTCACGACACACACGACAGTCAGTTCAAGACACTCAAAGCTGACTCCAAGAGCGAAGCCGAGCCTGGTACAGTGGCACGCACTGGAACGCCAGCGCTCTGGAGACTGAGCAGGAGTAGGTGTCTGAGGCTGGGCTGGGCATGCTCCTGCCTCAGGGCACACTTTTAATCCCAGCACTCAGAGGAGGCAGGTGGATCTCTGTGAGTTCCAGGCCAGTCTGGTCTACACAGCAAGTTCCAGACTAGTTGGAGCTACATAATAAGATACTGCCTCAAAGTAAGTAAATAAATATTTTTTTTTCTTTCAAGTACCACAATTATAAAACCACTCTGTGTCAAAATGAACATAGAGCCCTTGCTCAAGAAAGTGACACAAACATACTACACTGGGAATGAAGGCTCTGTGTGAGGGATGCAAGGTACTCCACTCTATTCACACCCAGAGCTCCCTAGCCCTCAGAGCATGCTAGACACATCTCATTCTCGTCTCCACAATCCTAAAAGACTGAATAAACACAGCAGAGGGCACTCTTTACAGGCCCCCAGTCAGCAACACAATCTCAGGTTGCCCTTCCGATTCCCTTCAGTAAAGAATCCTAGCATCACACCGAGGAGAGCCCCGCTTTAGCGGATTCTGTAGGATCTCCCGGGCCTTCAGACAGTAAGAAAACCAGCAATGGCATCCAGAGTAAAGCGTCTACCGAGGGGTACACGGCACAGGAATCACCTTTGAAGATGGCTCTCAGGAATGCTCCCACGGCTCTTCCTTTCACTGCTCGACTCTGAAGGAGATTAGTCAACTGCAACCGAAGGGAGAAAACCATTACAATCTCCGGACCGGCTCCTCTACCCACTTGACCTCAGTGTGCAGAGGAAAACAGGCACTGCCAGGTTCTGGTCAGACGCTAACGCACGCGAGCACTCCCTTCTTATTCTGATACGGCGGGAAGAGCTCCAAGAATCCTGGACCGCCAAGACGAAGCTAGCCAGGCAGAGTGACGCCTGAAATCCCAGGACTTCGGATTGAAGCAGGAGGACATTCGTGAGTTCTGGGCCAGCCTAGGATACAGAGCAACTGCAAGGCCAGCAAGAGCCACGGAGTAAAACTTCTAAAAAATAATAAAGACTAGGGCTGGGGGATGTAGCCCAGTTGGTAAAACACCTGCTTAGTATCCATAAGACTCTGGGTTCAAACTCTTGTACTCCAGAAACTGGGTGTAGAGGCGCACACCTATAATCCCAGTGCTCTTGAGACGGAGGCAGGAGGATCAGAAGTGCAAGGTTATCCTCGGTTACGCAGGCATTCAGGATCAGCTTGGGCTAGAGACCCTGTTTAAACAAACAAACGAACAAACAAACAAACAAACAAACAGACTAATAGCTATTGAGAAATTTAGAGCCAGATATGGTACCAGTTCATGTCTATAGTTCCAGCATTTGGGAGCTGAGGCAGGAGCTCGAGGCCTATCTCTATTACAGAGTAAGACTTTGTCTCAAAATCCCAAAGGGGGTACCAGTCATTCTACAAATATTTATTAACTCTTTCATTATCACTGGGTACTTTGGCATGATTTAGAGACATCCATCCACCAACAAATATTTCTGATGCATGCACTTTTTCAGAGAACAATGTAAGGCTGGACAAACGGACATGGTCAGTTGCCTCAGAGTTTATGAGAAAGGGAAAGAATGACAGAAGAAAAAAACAGAAAAAAAAATTGTCACGACGACGAACAAGTAGCTTAGTCAGACAATAAATACCTCGAGGGAAGGAAGGTAACAGCAGGTGGGGCAGCCACACCTTCTGAGGTCGGAAACATTTAAGCCGACGGTGGGCAGGTAAGAAAGAGCTGGCTAAAAAAAAAAAAAAAAAAAAAAGAAAGAAAGAGCTGGCTATACACAGAGACAGAGGCGTCATCGTACTAAGGTCCCAACAGGGCAAGCATTCGGTATGCTTGAGGACCTGGAAAAGACCAATGTATTGGCTGAGTGGTAAGGAAGGAAAAGAGCAGAAAGTAACATTGGAGCAATGGGCAAGGACCAGAGTAAGAAGACTCCCATAGGCCACCGTAGGAAGCTTAGGTTTCATCTCAGTGCCAGAGAAGTTCCTGAAGTAAAACAGGTGATACTTCTTAGGAAGAACTTCTTAGGTTGTGGGGACTGATGCTCAGAGAGAGAGACCTGCTAGGAGACCGAGTGACTGTGTAAAGAGCAGATGAAGTCCTGAGTGAATGTATATTGTTGACATGGCCCAGCCACGTTAAGGACCAAGGCCGCAGACCCGTGGGAAACTGGCAAAGCCTTTCTGCCACATTCGGCTCAGAAAGGCAGAGCATTCCTCTGGTCTAAGTACAAGTGTTTAGGAATGATTGACCAGTGTGTGCAAAAACTAGCAACTGCGGCTTCAATGTTTACCACCTGAGATTGCTCGCTTACAGACGCCACCTGGGAGACTAGCTAGTTACAACCCTCTGTGCTGTGCACAGTGAACACGGTGAGGTTCCAGGTTGCTGCAGGAGTGGGTACCACTCCATTAGCGCGTGCACAACCCACCAGCTTTTCTGTGTTTATGTCTGTGGTTTCTGTAGTAAGTCTGTTCTTTCTTCAATCCCTCGCCACCCTAGTCAGGGTTTCAGAAGCAAGCCATGCAGGTCATGGCAAAATGATGAGAAATTAAGGGACAGGCCCAGAACAGATCACCACAGCCCTGGAAGGAGCCACCCATGCTAAAGCTTTGACCTGGACTTCTAGTACCCAGAATCAGGAAATAAACTGTTATTACTTAAGCCATCCAGCTTGAGGTCCTTTATAGCAGCAGCCTTAGTACACTAATATATAGGAAATAGGAAAAAGGAGATAGATTCAAGACATAGCTGAGAACTAAAAATAGATATAGATATATACACACACACACACACACACACACATATAGTTCGGAGGTAAAGGAGAGTCGAGTGATGCAGAAAAATAAGTCAATGAAGAAGCCTTACTTTCAGACTTCAGCAACTAACTGGAAGGTTAAGGTGGCGTCTAATGAAAACGGTGAAATCTGGGTTTTAGTAAGCACCTAAGTAACCCAGAGGGCCACTAAAGCACTCTGCTGAGCTCCACCCAGTTTCTGAGGCAGGTGATCTCTTAAAGAGCTTAGAACCTCTACTCTGAGATAAAAGGGCCAAATGCCAAGTAGACAACTAGGTCATTATTTGTTTCATTTTTATACTCATGGATTTACAGTGAAGATTCAGACATTGGTTTTCTTTTACCAATAATTTAAAAGAGTTTTTCTGGGGCTGGAGAGATGGCTCAGAGGTTAAGAGCACTGACTGCTCTTCCAGAGGTCCTGAGTTCAATTCCCAGCAACCACATGGTGGCTCACAAACATCTACAGTGAGATCTAGTATCCTCTTCTGGCATGCATACATGACTACATAATAAATAAATATTATTTTTTTAAAAATACTTTTCTGCCTACTAACTTATTTTCTTCAAAGAAAAACATAAATGGAGACACATCAACAAGTAAACTAATGCTTCTTGTCCATAACTATAGCCTCAATGTAGCTTCAAACACGACTGTTCTGCGGACTACAAACATATATTGATTTGGGGGCTGGAGGGACGGCTCAGTGGTTAACACTGCTTACTATTCTTCCAGAGGTCCCAGGTTTGATTCCCAGCACCGACATGGTTGCTCACAACCATTTATCACTCCAATTCTAGGAGATCTGACAGCTTCCTGGCTTCCACGGGCACCAGGCATGCACACAGTACACATACATACATGCAGGCAAAATACACACAGAATAAAAAAATAAAAAATGAAAAAGTACACTGACTTGTATATACTCAGCTGCAAAGGCAATCTAAGGTTATTTCAAATTTAAAACTGGTTATAAATGGCTTTCGTTGTCCTTTTCATTCTCAGCACTTGATTTCTTTCTTTCTTTGTAGTGTTGGGGACTGAACCCAGGGCCTGTGCATACCGAGCGAGTCTTCTACCATGGCCCAGCTCCCAGCCCTCTTTCTACTTTTTACTTAGTCCAGGCTGGACATGAACTTGCAATCTTGCCAGTTTCCCCAATAACAGGATTGCAGCAGCTCACAGCTCAGTGTCTATCTGTGTCCATCAAGTACACCCCCCTCTCCTGAGGACACTGGGGAGAGGGGCCTCAGCGTACCCCTGTGACTCTGCACTGGCTGCCCTCTTCCCTGCTCACACATCCTTTGAATCTGTCAAGCTTGGCCTTTGCTTTTAGCAGTACTCACATCATCAGTTTTCAGGGTTTGAAGAAATTCCTGCAGCTTATCCGTTGTTTTATCTGTTGCTAGAGATAAAATTTTCAGGTCCATTGTTGCTCATATCAGAGAGAACTGTAAGAAAAAAAAAAGTGGGGGGGTCACAGTTGGAAGCTTCTAGAAGTAATTCATACCGGTTACAGACAACACTGTAGTGTTCCGCAGATGGAAACCTCAGGTAAGATGATGATGCCTGGGGCTGAAGAAGTAGCTCAGTGGTTAAGAGCACTGGCTGCTTTTCCAGAGGACATGAGTTCAATTCCCAGCACCTACATGGCAGCTCACAACTATCTGTAATTCCAGTTCCAGGGGATCTGATGTTTTTACATCCATGCTCATAAAATAAATTTAAATAAATTATTTTTAAAAAAGAAGATGATGCTTATCCTAATCAAGTCTTACAAATTCCCTATAATTCTGTACATGTTTTCAGAGCTTCTGCATACATTTTCACCATCTATTCAACATAATGCTTAAAACCAAAATAGCACTTAGCTATATATCAGATATATTATAAATATATAGGACTATATAAACATATAATAAAATACTGTTGGACAAATGAATAAACTAACAGCATCATAAGTGATAAGTACCAATTAAATGGTATAAAAAAAAAAAACAAGTAAGGCTGAAGATGTGGCTCAGTGGTACAGTGCTTGTCTAGCATGCACAAGGCCCTGGGTTCAATTCCCATACCATAAAAATGGAAAAAAAAAAAAAGAGAATGAGAGCAGAGAAGGGTGTGTGTGTGTGTGTGTGTGTGTGTGTGTGTGTGTAGGGTAGAGATCACATGCACTAGCTGGTTAGCTCACACCTGGAGAGGGAGAGGCAGGATTAGGAATTCAAGACCAGCCCTCAGTTACATAGGAAGTTTGAGGCCAACCCTGGCTACAAGAGACTCTGTCTCAACAAACCACAGAACAAAAACAAGTGAGAAGCTAATAACACGAAAAAATGTTTTCAGAAGAAAAGTCAGAACTGGAAATTAAGAAACAAAATGTAGGTAGCCAAGATGACCAGACAGTCTACAATACTGGGAAGGAGGATACCATAAACAAAGGCGGGCATGTCTGAGCTGAAAGGCAGATTTGGGAACTAAGTAGACTGGCCGGCCATGGAGAGCAGCAAGAAGGCTTGAGAGAGAGGCTGTGAAGAAACAGGATCTCAAGCTTCAGTTAAGGAACTTAGATTTTACTGACAACTACCAAAAGTCCCTGAGTGACAGAGTCTGACGAGACTGGAAACAGTCTTTGGGGCAACTGAACATCAAATTATTGTGCAAATCAAACTAGGAAGGGAATACGGAGAAAGAAGAAACCGATAGGGGACCTAGACACTGTTTTAGTGCTAAAGACAAAGAGGCCTGTGTAGAGTGTGAACTGTGCAATGGAAGAGATGAATGCAGGCACATTGGACACAGTCCTGAGTAACACGGAAGTGAAGAGGTAAATGTAGACTGCAGGGGGGAAAATAACCCTCCTGTTTCTCCTCTCCCTCCTGTTTCTCATCCTGAAATACAGTACCATCAGCCACTCAGCCCAAAAACCTGGGCAAATTCTTAGGAACTTTGCTTTCATCTTCCATATCCACTACCAAGTCCTATCTATGTCATCCCCTGAACACCTCTCAAATCTGGCAGCATCTCTCCACTTCTGTTCTAACTAACATTACTTCAAAGCCACCAGCATCTCCCACTGAACCATTCCAAAGGTATTTTAACCTGTCCCCCTCTACACAGCAATGAGAGATACTTTTAAAAAGAACAACAACAACAACAAAAAAACCCAAATTATACATTTTCCTTCCAATCTATCCTTATCTTAAAAGTGGTTTTCCAAGCCGGGCGGTGGTGGCGCACGCCTTTAATCCCAGCACTTGGGAGGCAGAGGCAGGCGGATCTTTGTGAGTTCAAGGCCAGCCTGGTCTAGATGAGCGAGATCCAGGAAAGGCGCAAAGCTGCACAGAGAAACCCTGTCTCGAAAAACCTAAAAAAAAAAAAAAAAAAAGTGGTTTTCCAGCCAGGCAGCGGTGGCACAAGCCTCTAATCCCATCACTTGGGAGGCAGAGGCAGGCGGATTTCAGTGAGTTCGAGGCCAGCCTGGTTTACAGAGCGAGTTCCAGGACTGCCAAGGGCTACATAAATGAGATACTATCTCAAACTCAGACAGACACACACACACACACACACACACACACACACACACACACACACCTATGTTAAAACTTTTTTATAGCCGGGCATACGCCTTTAATCCCAGCACTCGAGCCAAGCAGATCTCTTGGGAGTTTGAGGCCAGTCTGGTCTACAGAGTGAGATCCAGGACAAGCACCAAAACTACACGGAGAAACCCTGTCTTGAAAAACAAAAAACAAAAACAAAACCCTTCATTATAAAGAAAATAAGGGCCGGGCGGTGGTGGCGCACGCCTTTAATCCCAGCACTCGGGAGGCAGAGCCAGGCGGATCTCTGTGAGTTCGAGGCCAGCCTGGGCTACCAAGTGAGTGCCAGGAAAAGGCGCAAAGCTACACAGAGAAACCCTGTCTCGAAAAACCAAAAAAAACCAAACAAACAAAATAAAGAAAATAAGAAAAAAAAATCACAGAAAGAAATTAACCAGACTCAAAGTCTATACATCACAATGAACTTCTATACAATTAGAAGAACCATTCTAAAGCTGTGGAACTTCACACTGGATTTTGCACCTTCTCTATCAAGTATGTTTTTATGCACTTACCCTCCACCAAAACCAGAAAACCATATATTAGAGTTTAAACTAGGTGACAAGAAAGAGCTGACTGCAGGTAATGGACACTTGAGTCATGAAAAAGTTTTACCACTGTATTTTAAACACTATGAATTGTTTTCTGTCCTTCAAAGCCCCAAGGCCCTCCTGTTATTGGCCCTTATAAATGATTTCTCATCTGAAACAAAATAAATACCCACCCTTCCATCCTTCCTCTCTAACTACTCAAAACCTTCCGACCTCACTCAGCTCAACCCACACTCTTAGATGCTGGGGTTAAATGTTCTCCATTACACCCTCCAAAAGCACCAGTAAAATTCCTTCCACAAGGTTAAACTTAGGCTGGCCTCAGAAATCCGTCTGCCTCTGCCTCCCCAGTGCTGGGGTTAAAGGCCTGCGCCACTACCACCTGTACCAACTTTTAATACTACAGCTTAAATTAATGGCTAGGTCTCCCACTGGTTTACAATTCCATGAGTGTATCCAGTTTTGTTTATCATTGTTATCTTGAGCACAGTAACAAGCGTGCTCAATATATATAAAATTTGTTTTGTTTTGTTTTTCGAGACAGGGTTTCTCTGTGTAGCTTTGGTGCCTGTCCTGAATCTCGCTCTGTAAGACCAGGCTGGCCTGGCTCTGCCTCCCGAGTGCTGGGATTAAAGGAGTGCACCACCACCTTGTAATAAGCTTATATTAAGGACCTAACAAATACCTGATGTGAGCTAAAGGATGTCGCTCAGTTCGTAGAGGGCTTGCCTAGCAGGGTTTGATGACAACGCCCCCGCAAAGACTGTGTAAAACTGACATGGTAATGCACGCCTGGAATCCAAGCACTCAGGAGGTGGAGATAAGATCAGAAGTTCAAGGTCATCCTTGGCTACATAAGACCCTGGCTCAAAAAACGGAACGAAAGGGAAAAAGAAACAGAAACTATAAAACGAGGCAACGAGGCAGCTAATGCAACTATCTCAACTTCTAAATACAGTGCCGAAAATATACTAAGCATTTAGTGAAGATTGGGTGTTTGTTTTGTGTGTCATAATAAACACTATATAAACGGAAACAAAAACAAAACCAAAAACAAGACATCTGGTGGGGGTTGTTAGCTTCTGGAGCTCCATCCTACTCACGCGTGCGCCGCTGAGCAGCCTGCCTATCTACCCGACGCAGTGCCACTGGCCTGTCTTCCCACTGGCACTGGGCTCCACGCGCGACAGCGGCTCGGGGACCTCCCAGAAGGGCAGGACCAACTAGGGAGGGCTAAGAGGGGCGCGCCCGGGAGAAACCGGCCGAAGCTGAGACACCCGACCCCAGCGCGGGCACCAGGCACGGCGGCACGCCACGTCGCAAGGAGACCCGCCTGACCTCACGAGCCCACGTGCCCCCGCCCTGGGTGCGCAGACCCTGGACAGTCACCTTAACCTCGCCGCAGCCTCCTTCCAAAATTCCCGCTCAACTCCACGCAGACGCACTTCCGTCGCCCAGAGCAACAGGTCCCGCCCCCGCGGCTCATTTCCGACTCCTTAGCGTGGTGGGGCGTACCATCTAGATGACCTGGGGGGGAGGGAATCATTGCGGAGTTCATGGTCTAAGTTCGCGGACGGGGGAGGCGCGACCTGCTTACTCGCTTTGAGGACCCCAGAGTGAGCATGAGCGTTATGGTCTGACCCAGCCAAGCTTTCCTTGAGCTCTGTAGTTGAAGACAGTGCGCAAGGGATTAATAGATGGCTTTGCAGGTCTTTGCGTTGGAAGCACCTGAAAGGCAGAGGGAGCCCTCAGATTTCACCCTGTCCTTGGGGAGGCGAGGCAGCACCAACCTCTCCTCTCTTACATAACCTCAACGTTTAGCTGGTTCTTTCCCAGAAACAGTGAATGTTCAATACATAGTTGTTAATAAGCACCTGACTGTGGAGTCAAGATCAATGGAGTAGTGGACCGAGGTTCTACTTTAGACGGAGGGTGCAGCTTGTGTAAAGTGCCCAGAGTCAACAAGCGCCTGGCTAGTTAAGCATGTGAAGGTGCTTAGGGTGGTAGAGGGGAAGCAGAGGCACGTGCATTTCCTTAATATTAGCGGGGGGGTGGGGAGTGGGTGGGCAGGGCATGAATGTATTCATATTGTCTAATCACGTCCTTTTCAGATGAGTGCCCCCAGAGAGTTCAAAAGAGATGATGAGCTGAGAGCGGAGGCCCGAAGTAGGACCCCTTAAGAAGTTGTAAGTTGCCAGGCGGTGGTGGCGCACGCCTTTAATCCCAGCACTCGGGAGGCAGAGGCAGGCGGATCTCTGTGAGTTCGAGGCCAACCTGGTCTACAGCGCGAGTTCCAGGAAAGGCGCAAAGCTACACAGAGAAACCCTATCTCGAAAAACCAAAAAAGAAAAGAAGTTGTAAGTTGTCTGTGGTAGTGGTCTAGACTGTGGCAGTGGGGACGGAAGGGGTGGATGATGGAAAGGCTTCAGATTTGATAGACATCAGGAGTGTAATGGGTCCTCTTGGCCAGCTCTGGAAGAAACAGCTGCTGGAAGAAAGGGATGTGTCTCAGCTGTCTTCCTATGCTCCTTCTGGGACTCCTCTCCTACATTTCTGTCTCAACTTTGAGCTGTGAGATGTAGCTAAAACCCAGCAGCTGAGGTTGAGGATGGTTCCTGAGAGGAAGCCTTTTTTACTTTGCTAAAGAAACAGATGACTTCATCCACCTTCACACAAAACCCTGTTTCCAAACTCCTTCTAGGACTGGACCATTCAACTGTAAATCTGTCGGCAGTCTGTGTAGCTTAAATAAATTCATTAGCACCCCCGAGTTTCCATTTGTGCATCTCAGAGCACCTACTGAATTGTTTGTATGAATGTCTACCCAGTAACGTAAATAATAGTATCTATGTTTTTCATTAACGTTAACCTTTCATTTTTGTTTTTTTTTTGAGACAGGATCTCACATAGCCCAGGCTGGCTTCTAACTTGCTATGTAACTGTGGCTGGCCTTGAACTCCTAATCTTCCTGCTTCTACTTCCCAAATGCCTGGGATTGCAAATGTGCCACCACACGTGGCCAGCATTAACGGTGCTGGTAAGATAAAGAATAGATTCGGGCCGGGCAGTGATGGCGCACGCCTTTAATCCCAGCACTCGGGAGGCAGAGGCAGGCGGATCTCTGTGAGTTCGAGTTCGAGGCTAGCCTGGGCTACAGAGTGAGTTCCAGGACAGGCTCCAAAGCTACACAGAGGAACCCTGTCTCGAAAAACCAAACCAAAGAAGAAGAAGAAGAAGAAGAAGAAGAAGAAGAAGAAGAAGAAGAAGAAGAAGAAGAAAGAAGAAGAAGAAGAAGAAGAAGAAGAAAAAGAATAGATTCGGGTTAGTACCTGCAGTTTCCACTCTGATGCAGACTTCCTTAACTAAGCAGCTAATCTTTTCCCATTCAGCTCACCAGTTAGAGTCCCTGTGTGGGTACTTCCTTACTGGGGGCTAGCTCATCTGTGGTCCCAGTGCTGGGGAGACAGAGACAAGCAGATCTCTGAGGCTCACTGGCCAACTAGTGTAGCTGAGTTGGCAAGTTCCAGACCCGTGAGAGACCTTGTCTCAAAAAGGGGGTGGGGAGCGGGGTGGAGTGGGGTGGAGAAAAGAAAAGTGGATAGAGCCTGAGGAATGGAGCTGGAGGTTGTCCTCTGGCCTGTATGATGTCTTTCCTGTATGAATATGTATGAGTTTGCCCAGTGCATGCTCCTGTGCTTCCTGGGGAAGACATTGCTTTGGGAATGACCCCCCAGTGGGCTCCTTTACTTGCTGCAAATATGAATCTCTGTGTTCCTCTCTCTCCTGGTTGTGCACAGCGACTTTGCGCTCACCAAAAAGCAGCTTGGTTACGCATACAAGGAGAGCCAGTGATGTGCCCAACACTAGAAAATATAGCCAGCACCAGGTATGGCGACATGTCTATCATCCCAGCTGGGATGAGGCTGATGCAGAAAGATGGAGTGTGACATAGTGACATCCTGTCTCAAAACCAAAAATTAAAAATTAAAAAAAAAAAAAAGAGCTGGGTGGTTGGTGGTGGTGCGCACCTTTAATCCTGAGTAGGAGGCAGAATCAGGCGCATCTCTGTGAGTTTGAGGCCAGCCAGTGATGTTACACAGAGAAACCCTGCCTGGAAAAACTGAAATAAATAAATGAATTAAATTAAATTAAAAAAAAAGAAAGAGAGCCAGTTGAGAGCAGGTTTACAATAGCGGAACTACAAGTGCTTTCATTTAGCCAGCGTGCAGGAGAGCCTAGCAGGAATGAGCACGGTGAGGGTCCAGAGAAACAGTCTGAGCAGAGCACTGCCGACGTTCCTGCTATGGAAGGGACTGGGTGCACCTACTGTGGACACTCACCCTGAAGATTTGCCATCTGTCTTCCCCACAAAGCCACTTCTTGGCCACCCGTAGTGCCTCACACTCTGGTGTGCCCACTCTGCAGAGGATGGACCTCAGAGGATGGCCTGCGAGGGTTGGCGGCAAACTGGAGGGTGTCTAAGGAGATACCGAAAACATGTTCTAAAGAGGATGTGTGGGCACTGGCAGGCACTTTTTCCAGTTCCCTGAACTCTGGGAAGAGCATGACCAGAGAAGGGCCAATGGGCATTTACTGGAAGCCCAGCATCTTCAGTAACTTGGGCTGAAGAGCAGCACCACTTGAGAGGATCAGCACGGAAAGAGCCCACACTTAACTGTTGCCTTGCAGCAATCTCAAATGTAAAAGAAATGCAATGGGGAGGGCGGTGTGGCTCCATTGGTAGAGTTCTTGCCCAGCAGGCGTGAAAACCCAGGTTCCATGCCCATCACTGCTGTCGTAGTGTTTCTATTGCTGTGAAGAGATTCCATGACCACAGCAACTCTTTTTTTTTATTCTTCCTTCACTCCACACACCAACCACAGTTCCCATCCCTCCCCCTCTCTTACCTCCACCACCCCACACCCCATCCACTCCCCAGAGAGGACAAGACCTTCCCCAGGGAATCAACAAAACCCAGCATACCAAGCTGAGGCAGAACCAACCCCCCCCCCCCAAGGCCAAGCAAGGCATCCCACCATAGGGAATGGGCCCCAAAAAGCCAGTTCATGCTCCAGGGACAAACCCTAGTCCCACTGCCAGGGGCCCACAAATAGATCAAGCCACACCACTGTCACCCACATTCAGAGGGCCTACCTCTGGTCAGCTGTCCTGATGGGCTTCCCCATCATGCTCTTGACCCTTGCTCATACAATGCCTCCTCCCTCTCTTCAGCTGGACTCCAGGAGCCTCCTGGCCCAGTGCTTAGCCGAACCACAGCAACTCTTATAAAAGAAACAATTTCAATTGAGACTGACCTACAGTTCAAAGGTTTAGTCCATTGTCATCATGGTGGGACATGGTGGTGTGCAGGCAGACATGGTGCTGGAGAAGGAGCTGAGAGATCTACATCTGGATCTGCAGGCAGCAGAAAGTGAGCTGGCTTGAGCTTCTGAGACCTCAAAGCCCACCCCGTAATGACACATTTCCTCCAACAAAGCCACACCTACTACAAGGCTATACCTCCTAGTAGTGACACTCCCTATGGACCAAGTGTTCAAACACATGAGTCTATGGGGGTCATTCCTATTCAAACCACCACATTCCACTCCCTGACCCCCATAGGCTTGTAGCCATATGCATACAGTTCAACTTCAAAAGTTCCCATAGTCCAGAACAGTCTCAAACTTGTTTAAAAGTCCAAAGTTCAAAGCTCTTTTGAGATTTGTGCAATCTCCTAACTGTAATCCCTTGTAAAATCAAATGAAAAAGTTGATCACATACTTCCAACATATAATGGCACAGGATATACATTACCATTCCAGGAGGAAAGGGAGTATATCGAGGAAATACTGGACAAAAGCAAGACCAAAAACCAGCTGGGCAAACTCCAGATTCTGCAGCTCCATGTTTGATGTGAGAACTCTCTTCAGATCTCCAACTCTGTTCAGCTTTGTTGACCCCAACACACTTCTTTCTCTTGGGCTGATTCCACTTCCTGATAGCAGTTTTCCTCAGCAGATATTCCCTGCCTCTGGCATCTCCAACATCTTGGGGTCTCCAAGGCAATCCATGTTTCACTTTCACAGCTTCACACAAAGGCCTTTCTAGGCATCCATACAGGGACAACCCTGACACATGCCTGGCCTCAGCAGCTTCTCTTAGTCAAGGAGGCAAATTCCATAGCCCCTTTCTTCTATCATTGACTCTAAAACCAGAACCACATTGTAATTGGAAGTTTCTGTCCCACCAGCAACTCCCAAATACCCAGCAGCCACTTCCCAAATTACCACATGGAGGTTTATATTATTTATAAATGCTCGGCTGGTAGCTCAGGCTTATTACTAACTAGCTCTTACACTTAAATTAACTTATAATTCTTATCTATGTTTAGCCACATGGCTTGGTACCTTTTTCTCAGTACAACATTCACATCTTGCTTCCTCTGCATCTGGCTGGTGACTCCTGACTCTCCCCTTCCTCTTCCCAGCATTCTTAGTTTGGTCACCCTGCCTCTACTTCCTGCCTGGCTACTGGCCAATCAGTGTTTTATTAAACCAATTTAGGTGACAAATCTTTACAGTGTACAAGAGGATGATTTCACAGCACCGCATGGCTGAAGCTGCCAAGTTCTGCTGCTTGCTGAGGCTTGAATACAGCCCCCTTGTTCAATTACATCTTCACCAGCTTTCTAATTTCAATCGTTTCCTTCACTGCCTAAGCTTGGCTGTCCTGAAACTTACTCTGTAGACCAGGTTGGCCTCAAACTCCAGAGACTGACTGCTTCTGCCTCTGGAGTGCTGAGATTAAAGGCATACATACCATACTTGGCTCTAAGCTTTTCTTTAACTCCTTTTCACAAGTTCAATCTGTTTATCTCCTTGAACACAGGACTTAGCTCCATTCTGTTTCCAGGTGTCCCTTTTCTCCTTAAACTGTACATTTTGTATTTTTCTTTGCTCATCTTGCTCCTTTTCATTATAAATCTGCATAAGAGTGAACATTAATAACCACATAACAGAGTCCATGCCAGACTCTTTTGAGATTTCCTCTGCCAATGGAATTAATCCAAAGCTCTCCACTTTAGCCTCAGGCAGACTTTTCAGACAAGGGCAAAAAGCAGCCACATTCTTTACCAAAATATCATGAAAACTGTCTCTAGCTCACACACTATAATCCTTACCCTCTGGAATCTCTTGAGCCAGGCCCCCACAGTTCAAATCACCCTCAGTACCACTACCTTCCATGTTCCTACCAATATGGCCCATTAAGCAGCACTTAAAGCATTCCACTGCTTTCCTAACCCAAAGTCCACAGTCCTCCAAAGAAAAACATGGTCAGGTCTATCACAGCAATATCCCAGTCCCTGGTACCAACTGTTTTAGTTAGAGTTTCTATTGCTGTGCAGAGACACCATGACCACGGGAACTCTTATAAGGAAAACATTTCATTGGGGCTGGCTTACAGTTCAGAAGTTTAGTCTATTGTTTCCTGTTGGGAAGCACTGGGTGTGGTGTCACACACTTGTAATCCCAGCACTCTGGAGGTGGAGATGGGGGGGGGGGGCGGGAGGACGGGAGGACCCACAAGTTCAAAGTCACCTCAGTCACAAATCCTGTGCTATGTGAGATCCTGTCCTACATATCCTGTCTTAAAAAAAAAAAAAGACAGTTATGAGACATATCAACATACCCACATTCAAATTATTTTCAGACCAGGGTTTTCACAATACCAAGAGTAGAAACCAACCAGAAGTCTGCCACCCAGTGTGTAGATGACTAAAATATAGTTTATCCCCTCAAGGGACTATTATCCAGTCTTACAAAGGAAGAAAATTCTGACACGTGCTACAACATGGGTGAACCTTGAGGACATGATGTTCCTGAGTTCCATTCTTCTGCTCTTCTCCATTAATCCACAAAACTGCTGTGGCCAAGAAGATGGCAGCTTTCATGTTGTGGATCTGTGGATGTCAGATCATCACGGGGTCCTCTAGCAGCTCCCTGTCCTCGAAGTCAGGCCCCGGCCTGCTGCAGCTCTCCCTGGGGAGTTGATAAGCAGCACATGCTATGACCTTGCAGCTCTCAGCAAGAGTCGATTTCTCGGGCTGGAGAGATGGCTCAGAGGTTAAGAGCACTGCCTGCTCTTCCAGAGGTCCTGAGTTCAATTCCCAGCAACCACATGGTGGCTCACAACCATCTGTAATGAGATCTGGTGCCCTCTTCTGACATGTAGGCAGAACACTGTATACATAATAAAAAAAAAAAAAATGAAAAAAAAAAAAAAAAGAGTCGATTTCTCTCCCTCAGCTCTGCAGCTGCCCTGGTGCCCAGACCCTAGATAACCTTGTCTGTAACTCTTGTCAAGTGTTCGAGTCCTTCTTGACTCATGGAGTGTAAGCTACGTCAAGTGATGTGGAACTTACCTTACCCCTCTGAAAAATTTCTACCTATAAGAGGTAGAAATTCCCTTTGTTTTCTGGAATTGAACTCTCTCTCTCTCTCTCTCTCTCTCTCTCTCTCTCTCTCTCTCTCTCTCTCTCTCTCTCTCAGCTGCCTATGGTGTAATGCTATAACTCTTCTACCATTCTGGAATGTGAAGGGATTTGAAGGTCCTTTCAGGACCTACATCTTGGCTGTTTCTCCTAATGCTGCTCTTTTTAGACCTGAAGGTTTGCTTTCCCACTTCATGCCTGATGCTGTAATTCTTCTAGTGAGGCTCATCTGAGGGATGACTTCATCCTAGCTCCATCTCTACAAACCTGTAACATCGGTTACACTGTAAACTTGAAGTGGGTAAGTTTAATCCTCTGTGGACCTCTCTTTGGGGCTGGGCACACCTGCACATCACTAGGGTTTCTAGGGTTCCTCTCTGTACGTTTTGTGCTAGATTCGGGCTAGTAAGAGCAGGTTGTCATAAAGCAGCTGTCTTAGGGTTTCTACTGCTGTGAAGAGACACCATGACCACAGCAACTCTTATAAAGGAAAACATTAAATTGAGGTGGTGGCTTACAGTGTCAGAGGTTCAGCCCATTATCATCATGGTGGGGCATGGCAGCGTGCAGGCAGACATGATGCTGGAGAAGTAGCTGAGAGTCCTACATCTTACAGGCAACAGGAAGTGACCTGAATCACTTGGAGTAGCTTGAGCATAGGAGACCTGAAAGCCCACTCCCACAGTGACACATTTCCTCCAACAAAGCCACACCTCCTAATAGTGCCACTCCCTTTGGGGGGACCATTTTCTTTCAAACCACCACAACAGTCTTCCTGGCTCAGGCCTGGCAGCCACCCAGTATTCTGTACATTAAAAGTGGGAGCTGGAGGGATGGCTCAACTGTTCAGAGCGCTTGCTGTTCCTGCAGAGCATATAAGTTCGGTTCCCCACACTTGTTTCAGACTGCTAATAACTGCCTGTAACTCCAGCTCCAGGGCATCCTACACCCTCAATGGACTCCTTGGGTACTTGTGCTCATCCATGCACATACCTCCCCCTTACATACACATAAAATTAAACAAAATTTTAATGTTAAAAAAGAAATCAAATTATTGGGTTGGCAAAATGGCTCAGTGGGCAAAGAAGCCAGATTTAGAACATGAAAGCTGCTGTGTTCTTGGCCAAAGCAGTTTTGATGAATTAATTAATGGAGAAGAGAAGAATGAAAATTCAGGAATATCATGTCAAGGTTCATCCATGTTGTATGTAGAAGGAAAGAGAGAACTGATTGTGGCAATTTGTCCTTTGTCTCTACAGGTGTCATGTGGCATGCAGGCACACACACTCTTAGACATCTGGGATCAGCTATTTTGTGCTGACTCAGAGCTCCCCCACCACACACATATGCAATGTTAGCCATCTTTGTTGTGGGGTATTCACCAGAGAAGACTGCTCGGACATGGGTTTAAGCCAATAGAAAGTCTTTATTATTGACTACACTGTGTGTTCAGGATCCCAATGTAGTCCCGAGCCTTTCTCAGAGTGAGCTTTTAAGCATAAAAAACCATGTTCTGGGTTGACACACTTCAGGTAACAAGAACAGTTAGCCAGAAGGGGAACTACAGAAGCCAAAAAGCAAGGTTAGAACATTTAGAGACTTTCCCGGAACTGTGGACTTGGATGGTTGGGTCTTTGTGTTTGTTTTTGACAGGTGATACTGTCTAAGTGCTGAGTTTTACAGCCTGAATGGCACGTCCACCATGAAGTCAGTTGTGCTAAGGTCTCTGTTACATCTTGGTCCATGCGGGATATCTGTATCCTCACCATGTTGTCTAAACATAAGCTGGCCCTTGTGGACCTCTGTTCCCTACAGCCTGTTTGTGTATATTCACATGTATGTGCATGTGGAGACCAAAGGTCAGCCTCAGCTGCTGCTCCTCAGCACAGCTCTCCATACTGTTTTGAGGCAGTCTTGCATAAGGACCTAGGGCTTGCCAGTAAGGCTAGGCTGCTCCATCTGGGAGCCCCAGCCCCCCTCCTCTCTCTTCCTCTCCATTACTGGGATTGCAAGTCCTCACAGTGGCTTTTACATGTGCTCTGGGAATAACCCCAGGTCCTCATGCTTGGGTGGAAAGCACTTTAAGGACTGTAGAGGTTTTGAAAAGGAGTTCTTTACTTTGGGACTTTTCATAACCTTTACATTGTTTACATTCATTGGTAGTTTCTAAGAAGAAAACTTTGTTTATAACGTATTTCAAGCCTAGTAATCCAAAGATTTCCCCCAGCCGCACATTCATTTTTTTGTGGAGTTTTTGTAGTTGTGTGTGTTCTGGAACACTTGAGGATACTATCATATTACTCATTTTGGAGCGTGTCTTGTCACATCACGTGCTATTCCTTTGGTGGTGGAGGCGTCTGAAGCCAGTACCATATTGTTGTATAATTATTTTGTGTATGATCTTGATCTATTTAACTTCAGGGATAGTGTTTCATTCTTCTCTGGATTCCCAGTGTCAAACATAGTAGCCACTCAATAAATGTTGGATGAAAGACCGCCTCCATCTGTTGGCGCACCAGAAACACAAACTGATCATTTATTGGTGCCAATCAATAATGACACCTGGAAAATAGAGTAAATCATACCAGACACACCAGCCATGTGAACACATCACCACACCAGATGGAACCCTCCCATCTGGGACTATAAAAGAAGAGCACCCCAAGATCAACATGTGGCCAACATGTCACTCAACTACTCATTACAATCCTTACCCAATAAAACTGCCCCAGTGACTGTCTCCTGACCTTGCCCCTCAGGTCCAGCTCACTGTCTCTTGTGCCCATGAGATCTCACTTCAAACTGACCCTGAAATAGCTTCCTGAACTTGGGTCTGACACCTGTGCATCAGAACAACTCTGCCCTTGGGTTCCTAAGACTTATCGAACACCTTTCTAAATATTGCAGCCTCTTTAACACTTTCATGGCCATTCTGTTATATACACGTATATATACATACATATCTATGTATATATACATATATATATGTGTGTGTGAGCGATCTAAGAGTTACTATTGGTAATTAAGATTGGAATAAAATCCTGATGATTGTCTATGGCCAACTTTTCAAGCAAAATTGAAATTACCTGGGAAACTGCAGCCAGCAAAGCTGTGATTTTATTTTTACTCAATAAAGTTAGACACAAGCATGTCCATCTGTTTCTGCTCCTGACAGAAACGTATTGAAAGACGTTCACACTGATACACTGACCCTATAAATGCAAGCCCCTTCCCTCCCTGTCTTCAGTCAGCTGGGGCCAGGCAGGCCAGGGAGCCCAAGGGTGTGTGCCAGTACAGCCAGCATAGGTTTGTGGGCCAATGAGGACAGGGCCACCATTGTTCTAGCCAGAGGAGCTGGAGGTAAACAGGACTCTTGGGATGGGAGGAGGGCAGGAGGGGGCAGGAGAAGGGCTGCGAGCAGAAATCTGTGCTGTGGCTTTTCCTCCCCAGACGGGCTTCGTGCCTGCTGGTGTCCTGAGATGTTCCAGGCCAGTGGTTCTCAGCCTTTCTACTGCTGCGACCCTTTAATCCAGTTTCATACTGTGGTGACCCCCCACCCATAAAATTATTTCATTGGGACTTCATAACTGTAATTTTGCTACTGTTACGAATTGTAATGTAAATATCTGATATGTGACACCCCCCCCCCCCCCCGGGATCATGACCCATATGTTGAGAACTGATGCTCTAGACAGCCTTCTTCTACTAGGCCATGTCATGGACTTCACAGTGCTCTTGGTACACAGGGATGTTTTGTAATGAAGCCCTTTATTTGGTCCCGACAGAACCTCCTAGCAGTTTAGGGAGCAGCCTGGCCCCTTATTCTTATCATCCCCGGTGAGCCTCACATCCAGTGAAGTTCCTTGGGGATCACAAAATGCCACAGCCTAGGTGACTCATCCAACAGAAATTCATTCTCTAGAATCCGGGAAGCTGGAGGTCTGAGCCCAAGGTGATATCCTGTGATGTCACCTCCTTGGCATGTGGGTAGCTTTGTCTTCTTTCTGTGTCTACACATGGTCCTTCTTGTGTAAGCCCCAAACTGTGGTGAGATCAAAAACCCTTCTGTGGCTAGATTCCAGAGAATGACCTGGGCCCAGGTGTTCAACCCAGCCCTGAGCACCTCTAGGAGAGAGGACCAAAGGTGGGCTGCTTGGGCTCAGACTCAGATGAGTAATTAAAGAGAACTTCCCAGTGGTGGAAGTAGGGAGCTCCCTGGCTTTGGAGTCCCCTGCAGAGAATGATCTAAAGGACTTGCATTCCTCATACCCTGGTGCAATATTAAGGCAGAGGCTGGTGTCCCCACTGAGGGATGCTCAAGAGTTCCTGGCTACCCTGGGGGTCGGATGTGTTCCCTTCACCGAGGTGCCCACTGATTCTGCACTGGGCACAACTGCCAGCTCTCCAGAACACTTCCCAGGGATCAGGCATCTGAAGGGGGTGCTGTGTGGCCCTCTTTGAACTTCCCCATAGCCCCAGCCTGGTTCTCTAGTCATCCCACTTCTCAGAGGAGGCAGAGTCACAGCGTGAAGTAACCTCAAGAAAGGTGATGGAGCAAGGATTGCAGAGTGGGCCAGGGGGACCTGCTGGGGCAGCACAGCACTCCCCTTTGAGAGGCAGAGGTTGGAGGATCAGAAGTTCAAAACCTACCTGGGCTGCATAAAACGAAAGGAGGCGGGGTCTGAGGGTGTGGCTTAGAAATAGAGTTCTTACATGTGTCAGGCCCTGGTTCAATCCTCAGCGACTCACGAACACATACAAAAGAGTGGGAGGCATAGTTTGGGGCCAGCTTAGGATACAGCAAGTCCTCCCCTGCTCAGCTTCCCTCTGCATGTGGGAAGTGGACCATAGGGCTGGATTGCCCTGGTGCTCACACTTAGAATTTCTCTTATTTCTCTATATGTCCTCCCCTCTGTGGGGAGGGAGTGCTCTCCCAGGCTCCCCTGCCTTCCAGTTTGAGAAGAGAGAGGGCAGGGGAATGGGATGGGGCTGGCTCAGATCCCAGAGAAGCGGCTTCCACATGGCTGAACAGAGCTCCAAGCAGAAGCTCACAAAGCAGGGCTTTGATGGTTGTCTGCAGGCTGGGTCTCTCCCCTCTCCCTCAGGACACTTCGCTTGTTTCACTCCGGGCCTCCTGTGAGCCTGATTTAATGGGAAACAGTGGGCCTGAGAAGTTCCTTGTGACACACTAATCCGAGCTTGCTGACCCAACCACACCTCCAAAGGAGGCAGCCTCCAGAGCGCCAGAACAATTCAGGCACCCTAGCCCCAAGGAAGAGCTGTCAGGTGAGTTAGTAACAAGGCCTGGCCAGGGAGCATAAGACTGTGTGTGTGTGTGTGTGTGTGTGTGTGTGTGTGTGTGTGTGTGTGTGTGTGTGTGTGTGTGTGTGTGTGTAGTGAGAGGTGGGGTGGGGTTCACCATTCTCAGATTGCTCCGATTGCCTGTAAAGTGGTGTGAGCCAGACCTATCTGTAAAGTGCTGTGAGCCAGACGGATCTACAGGCAGACTCAGCACATACAAATGTGGAGTGCCTAATTCAATCAGGACTGCAGATGATCAAATACTTTCTACGTCCTGTATTTGTAATTAATTGTATTTTTATTTGCCAATTCTAAATGGCAGAGAACATCGATGTGGAGCTGGCGGGGGGGGGGGGGGGGGGAGCATGTTTTCATTACATAGATAAGTGCTCATAGATAAGTGCTTTTTAAAAATAAGAGATAAGTGCTTCCCTGTGCTGACTTTAACCTTATATTTCTAAGGTCTGGGTCTTGTGCTGGAGATCTGCTTCTCTGGCTGGGGGTATCCACTAATTCTTGAGTTCTTCAGACCGTCTTGCTTTGCTTTGTTTTTGCTTGTTTGTTTGTTTGTTTGAGACAGGGTTTCCCTGTGTAGCCCTGGCTGTCCTGGAACTCTCTATGTAGATCAGACTAGCTTCAGACTCAGAGATCCAAGTAGTGGGATTAAAGACATGCACCGCCATGCCCAGCTTTCATTTTTAGTTTTTTTGTTTGTTTGTTTGTTTTTCCAGACAAGATTTCTCTGTGTAGTTTTGGTACCTGTCCTGGATCTTGCTCTATAGACCAGCTGGCCTCGAACTCCCAGAGATCCGCCTGGCTCTGCCTCCCAAGTGCTGGAATTAAAGGCGTGTGTCACCGCCGCCCGGCTCACTTTTAGTTTTTTGCGATAGAGTCTCATGTAATGCAGGCTGGCTTTGAACTCACTATATAGCCAAGAATAACCTTAGCTTCTATCTCCTTTCTCTCCCAAGTGTTGGGATTATCTGTGTGCGCCACTAGACTCGGCTCTTGGTCCTTATGCTCACATATTTGGATGTCTGTCTGCTTTCCAAAAAGTTGGCTTGTACTTGGTTCCTATGGGAAGATTCCAGCCCCCAGAATCCCCTGTCCTTGCAGGGCTGTGGTAGGGACAGATTCAAAATGTGGGAGACCCTCAGATATTCTCTGGGACCCTCAGGTTTCAGTGTGATGCTAAGAAAGGGAGAGGGGACTCTGTTGCAGAGCAAGGTTCCACTCTAGGTTGTGTCATAGAAACCCTGTGGTCTTTGTGACAGTCACCTTTGGTGGCTACTGTCGTCTTCAATGTGCTTCTCGGTCTCCGACAAAATTAAATAACTCGCCTACGGTCACACAGGTGGGAAAAGCCAGATTCAAATCCAGATCTCTCCAACCTATAAGGTTTCTGTCACCAGCTCCCCTGGGGAGTCTGCACAGAGAGGACGTGGCTGGAAGCATCAAACAGACTCAGTGTCAGGTAGACACAGGTTCAAGTCCCAGCTACTCACCAACTATGAGGGACTGAGCTGACCGATGGAACCTGGTGGCAGGAAGAAACAGAGTGATTAGAGATCCTCACAGTCACTGGGGACACATAGGCCTGGGAGGGGAAAACCTGGGAGCATGTGAGCCATGACTGAAACCCGCTCTGGTGGCCCGGGGCTGCCTGTGTGTGTACATCATTTAATTACATCTCATAACCCTTCCATCCCAAAAGGGGACAGTCAAGACTCGAGTGAAATCACACAAGCTGCAACTGTGAGGGACAGGGTTGGAACTCGGGTCCCAGATCCAGCTGCCCCAAGCTGCTCCTTGCTGCTTACAGGAGTCACAGCTCAGGTATATCTCCTAATCCCCGGCTTCCTTGGGTTTTGTTACCTCGAACAAGTCATTTACTCCCCCGGCCCCGTTTTCCCTTAGATAAAAGAGGAATGGTGCTACCATGCCTGTCTCTGAGATAATGAACTTCAAAGTCCTTAGTGTGTCACGTAGCTCTGAACACACACTCAGGACTGATGGTCTAACGGCTCACCATGGCTCCTAAGAACGAATGCACTGGGGATAGAGCCATCCACTGGGCTGAGAGGTTTCTGGGATGCCCATTTGTACTGGGCAAGGAAGGCTGCAGAAAGGATTGCCTTACACTGTAGTGACTGACCCTGTAGCCGAGAATGGGGCCCAATTCTGGCTAGCCACAGCTGAAGAGTAGGGTATTAGTGGTGTGCTCCTTCCAAATGCAGCCAAAGTGTAGCCCAGGAACGTTCCCCTTCAGAGCTGGGTGGGGAAGGGGGGCCCCTCTAATTTTAGCCCTCTAGTCAGAATCATAGGGGCCAGGACCCATGCATCTGAATTTCTGCCAGTCACCTAGCTGTTGGGAGGGTCATGAGTGCCTGAGGTTCTAGGAAAAACACAGAAGTTTTCTCCAACATCACTGCAGTCCTGACTTCCTTGGCTGCTGGGGACAGGCCACCTGGTGAGGTCAGGGCAGAGCAAACCCTTCTTTCTTTTTCCTCAGTGTCATCAAGAGACAATATGTCAGAGGGGGTGAGTAGCCTGGGCTCTTCTTCCCTGGTCCCCTTCCTCCCTACACCTTTGGCAATCTCTCTGGGGTTCTGATCCATCAAAGGGAGGAGGCTTAGCAAAGATCTTGGCCAAAGGTACTATGCAAGATCTCAGCAGGCCCATATGCCAGTGGTTCTGGCTGCTGGGGGGAAGCGGGGCGGGGGGGCAGGGGCAGGCAGAGCTGTCCTTCCTTCTACATGACTCCTTTCTGCCCAGGTGGGCACATTCCGAATGGTCCCTGAAGAGGAGCAGCAGCTCCGGGTACAGCTGGAGCAACTCACAACCAAGGACCATGGTCCTGTCTTTGGTCCATGCAGCCAGCTGCCCCGCCACACTTTGCAGAAGGTGAGGTGCTGGGGTCGGAGGGGGTGGAGGTGCTGGCTGGGACAACCTGGTAAGGGTCACAATAGGGGTGGGGTGGACATGACAGAATCCTCTCTCCTTTAGAAAAGGCCCATTCCCACTCTCTAGGTCATCCTGGACATGAGAGACTGACCTATTCTAGAGACTATCCTAAAGGTCAGAGCTATTGCAACAGCTGGGTTAATCAGTACTCAGACCACCTTAATCTGAGATTCCAGCCTGGAGCCTAGGGGCCAGGGGCCAACCTCAACTCAGATGTAAGGAATACTGCTTCAGGAAAGCGGCCCTGGTGAACAAGGGTAAAATGGCTGTGCCCAGTGGAAAAGCACGAGGCTCAAGTCCTAGGACCAGACACGTTCAGCTTGCTCTGTGGCCTTGAGCAAACAGCTTTCCCTCCCTGCACCTGGCCTCTCTGTGCCCATGAAATATGAATATAGCAGCTGGACTAGCTAGCGCTTGCCAGGGCGAAGGTGAGAAGTGGCCGAGCTCTGCTCCAGGCTCTCATCTCTGCGTCGTCGACTGGTGTCGCCATCGGCAGGTGCTCTCAGGTCGTCCACATTCGACTTCTTTCTTCTCCCTCGCCCTTCATGTTGCCCAAAGGAAGAGCCGCACCAGCAGTCCTCACAGCTCTTCTAGCCCAGCAAAAGGAAGGGCTGTGGAGCTCTGGGGCTGAGGCAGGCTGCTCTCTGATGGGTCAAGTCTGGGAGGTCACTGAGTGAAGGGAGGGAGTCTTCCTCCTTCTCCTTGGGGGACCTAGGGCAATAACTCGTCACCTCTAGTCGCCTCAGCCTGCCCTTCTGGGAGATGGGCATAAGAACACTAACTGTGCCGTGTATGGTGGTTCTGTGATCCCAGCCCTTGGGAGACAGAGGTTGGAGAAGTATAATTTTAAAGTCAGCCTGGGTTACATAGAGAGATCCTGTCTCAAAGGAAACAAAAAATAGGATTGGGGGTGTGGCTCAGTTGACAGAGTTGTCCAAAGTGCAGGAGATTCTGTATTCCACCTCCAGGGTCACATAAAACTGCGCATGGTAGCACATGCCTGTAAACCCGGCACTTGGGAGGTACAGGCAGTATCAGAAGTTCAAGGTCAACCTTGGCTATTTATCAAATTTGAGGTCAGCCTGGGTTAGAGACATTGTCTCAAAAAAACAAGCCTACAGCCGGGTGGTGGTGGCCCACACCTTTGATCCCAGCATTTAGAGGGTAGAGACAGGTGGATCTCTGTGAGTTCGAGGCCAGCGTGGTCTACAAGGCACGTTCCAGGACAGACAGGGCTGTTACACAGAGAAACCCTGTCTTGAAAAACCAAAACCCCAAACAAAAAACAATAACAAACAAACAAACAAAAAATGCCAAAACAAAAATAAGGGCTTGTGTGAGGTAGCTCATTGGCTAAAAGGCATTTGCCATCAAACCTGACCAAATGAGTTGGATCCCATGGACCCACATAGTAAAAGGAGAGAACCAACTCCCTCAAGTCATCCTCTGACTTTCACATGAATGTCACAACACACACACACACACACACACACACACACACACACACACACACACACACGTGTGCCCCCTAAGTACACATGCAAGAATAAATAAATGCAAAAGGCAATTAAAAACACAAAACAAAATAATAATTAAAAAAACAAAACAACCCCCCACAATGAGTTGTGGCAAAAAATTGAAAACACAGTTTAGGGATGGAAAGACGGCTCAGTGATTAAGAGCATTTTTGCTCTTGCAGAGAACCCTGACTGGATGCCTAGCACCCAGTGGTGCCTCACAACTATTCACAACTCCAGTTCCAGGGCACCTGATGCCTTCTTCTGACCTTCTCAGGCACCAAGCACACATATGGTGCACAGGCAAAACACTCACATATACAGTGAATGAATTCAATCAATTAAAACACACACACACACACACACACACACACACACACACACGCACACACACGCACACACACACACACAAAACGTATTTAGAGGACTGAGCAGCGTGTTGGGTAAGAGCACAGAATACATGGGCATTTGTTAGAAACACTTGTTGTTGTCAATGTCTTGCAAACAAATCCAGGCTGAGCCCTTTGACTTTCTCCAAATGCCTATAGGGAGCAGGATGCCACTCCTTGACCCTTGAGGGCAGAGCTGACCCTTGAGGGCAGAGCTGCAAAGCAGTAAGGCCCAAACTGCAGCACCCTGGGCACTCCCAGCAGGCCCACTTAGATGTGAGCCTTTTCACACACGCCCTGTTCCTCACCAGCACCTATCAGTAACTTCTGCCCCTGCTCCCCGCCCCCCATTCCAGGCCAAGGATGAGCTAAATGAGAAGGAGGAGACCCGGGAGGAGGCGGTGAGGGAGCTAAAGGAGCTGGTGCAGGCACAGGCAGCTTCCGGGGAGGAGCTGGCCCTGGCGGTGGCTGAGAGGGTACAGGCAAGGGACAGTGCCTTCCTCCTGCGCTTCATCCGTGCTCGCAAGTTCGACGTGGGCCGCGCTTATGAGCTGCTCAAAGGTAAGGCCTTCATTGGAGGACTGGCCATGCAAGGTGGGAGGAAGTTTTTTTTTTTTTTTTTAAAAAGATTTATTTATTCATTATCTATACAGAAGAGGGCGCCAGATCTCTATACAGATGGTTGTGAGCCACCATGTGGTTGCTAGGAATTGAACTCAGGACCTCTGGAAGAACAGTCAGTGCTCTTAACCTCTGAGCTATCGCTCCAGCCCTGGGAGGAAGTTTTGAGGAGGGTGTCAACCCTTTCCACACTAAGAAAACTCCCTTATGCCATGAGGTAGTCACTGTCTTCATATTGAGCAGTCCTCAGGATCACTTGGGCTCTGTTAGTGGGATGGATGGATGGATGAATGGATGGATGAATGGACGGATGGATGGATGGATGGACAAAATTAGATAGTCAAGACAAGATTCCTAGAAGACTCTCCTCTCTGTCAGTCTTGGAACTCAGTGAGTAGAATTCAGGTACCACATTTAGACAACAAAGGAAGGTGTTTCCTTTGTAGCTCCACCTTTGGCTCTGGAATGTTCCAGATGGTGAAGCTGTGCCTCCTCCATGCACTTCCCTGACACTAAACCTCAATCCCGGGGAACCAAAGATGGTGCTTACCTTGGGAATGGGGAGCTGGGACAGAACTGCCATGGCCGTGCTGGGTGGAGAAAACATTTCCTGAAGAAATCATCTTTGGTGTCTATAGAGGGTTGAAGCAGGTGATCTGTGGCCTACTGGCTTTACCTTTCTACTTTTCTCCTCTGTCCCCAAATGTCAAGTCAGTGCCAGGGCCCACCACTGTTTTAGGTCAAGGAGCACAAGCATCCCATGCTGTTGTGGAACTTACGTTCTATTGGTGGAAATAATAAACCTGACAGAGAGAATACATAGGTAGAGTTTGAGTGACAGGGGTAAAGGACAGAAGACTGAAGCTGTAATTGAAGTGTCTAGAAATGCTCCCACTCATTTCTGAATGAGTGACACCTGAAATAAAGGGACACCTGAAAGTAAACCCCAAGGAAGTCAGACATCTGAGTATCGGGGCAGAGGGAATAACAAGGCAAATGTGAGGTAGGATAAGACTGGAGTGTTCTAGAACAGCAGAGAAGTTGTTGGCAGTTTCTTGGCAATTGCCCCCTAAACCCATTCCCTGGGCCCCAGGTTGGGGGTACAGATGGCCACATGAAGGCAGGGACCTCCTGTTCAGGGTAAGTAAGAATGGCATTTGTGGGCGAAGTGGTGCTGCTAGAATTAGGAAGGGCCCCCGAGTCTAGCTGGGGCCTTGGGTTTCCTCAGCACTGCCCACCCACCCACTCAGTTGACCTGTGCCCAGTTGACAGTCTGTGCCTTGTCCCCAAGGGAAGGAATGTAACACATACGATTACCTTCTTTTTTTTTTTGGTTTTTCGAGACAGGGTTTCTCTGTGTAGCTTTGCGCCTTTCCTGGAACTCACTTGGTAGTCCAGGCTGGCCTCGAACTCACAGAGATCCGCCTGGCTCTGCCTCCCGAGTGCTGGGATTAAAGGCATGCGCCACCACCGCCCGGCCACGATTACCTTCTTAAGTAGGACTGTACGTCATGTCTGCACAGCTCACAATGGGGACACTGTGAACCATGTGTAATTGCCACAACATTTGGGGGAGACAGGCCAATCTTGCGGAAGGGAACCATGAGACGCAGACAGTTGGATGTCCTGTTATGGACAGACAGCAACCAGGCCCCTGATTCTCACCATGTGCTACCTGAGAAGGTGGGTGAGCGTGGCTGGAAAGGCTCCCTAGATGGCTGCGCGACTCTTCCTCTTCCAGGCTATGTGAACTTCCGGCTCCAGTACCCTGAACTTTTCGATAGCCTCTCCATGGAGGCCGTCCGCTGCACTATCGAGGCGGGTTACCCTGGTGTCCTATCCAGCCGGGACAAGTACGGCCGAGTGGTTATGCTCTTCAACATTGAAAACTGGCACTGTGAAGAAGTCACCTTTGATGAGGTCAGCTGAACTCTCTGTCCTAGCCCTTGTCTTTAGTGTTGGGTTCCCCAGGAGGCAAGGTCTGTGGAGGGACGAGGGCAGGCCGTCACCTGCCTCCAGGCATTTTCCAAACAGGGAGAGAATTCCTAGAATGTTCCAGGACAGCTGGGAAGCAGCAGCTCGGCAAGTGGAGCCCAGAACAGGCCTGGTTATGCCCAGCAATGCCAAGTGGAGGCAGCAGCTGTGGGCCGTGAGCCGACGGAAACCTTGCCAAACACTGAAAGCTGAGAGCAGCAGAGAGAGAGGGATCAGAGGGCTGTGGGCTGGAAGGTTCTGGAAGGCACAGGTTCTGTCCTCCTTACCCATGTGCTTTCCGTACCTTCATAGGTTTAAGCCCTTGAGAAGTCTGATTAAAGGAAAAAAACAAAGGATTTTTCTTTATTCTTTTTTCTTTCTTTCATTTTTTTCTCCTTTCTTGTTTGTTTTGTTTTTGCTGGGAACAGAGTCTCAGGCATCCCAGGCTGGCCTTGAACTCACTATGTAGTTAAGGATAGCCTTCAAACTTCTGCTCTCTTGCCATGCAGGGGTTACAGGCATGTGCCGACAGGCCTGGTTTTATGCAGTGCTGGGGACCGAACCTAGAATTGCACACATGCTAGCCAAGTCCTCTACCAAGTGAGCTAAGTCCCGGCCTTCACCCGTGTTCCTAAGTATACTAGTATATGTGAATAGAGGAGACCGTTTTCTTCACCTTTTCTACTTTTTAAAATTAATTAATTTATTATGTATACAGTGTTCTGCCTGCATGTATGCCTACAGGCCGGAAGAGGGCACCAGATCTCATTACAGATGGTTGTGAGCCACCATGTGGGTGCTGGGAACTGAACTCAGGACCTCTGGAAGAGCTGCTAAGGCTCTTAGCCGCTGAGCCATCTCTCCAGCCCCCACCTCTTCTACTTCTTAGACCCCAGACTTTAAGAAGAAATTAGATTGCACTGGCCAGCCCTTTGCTCTAGTTCAATGGTGATGGAAATAGTCAGCATCCCTACCTTACGCCTGCTCTTATTAAGGATGTTACTAGGCCTTCTTGGTGAGCAAGATACTAGCTTTAGAATTAAAACTTTAAAAAAAGATAGACATATTATTTGGGGGAGGAGGGTTGGAGAGATGGCTCAGCAGTTTAGAGGACTTGCTGCTCTTGCAGAGAGGACCTGAGTCCTGTTCTCAGCACCCGTGTCCGGCAGCTCAGTCTCCTGTCACTCCAGCTTCAGTGGAACCAACATCTTCATCATAAATGAATGATAATAAGAGTAAAAATGAGCCAGGCAGTAGTGGAGATGTGCACCTTTAATCCTAGCTACACAGAGAAACCCTGTCACATAATAAACAAACAAATAAAACAAGTAAAATAAATCTATCTATCTATATCTATCTATCTATATCTATCTATCTATCTATCTATCTATCCATCCATCCATCATCTATCTATCTATCTATCTATCTATCTATCTATCTATCTATCTATCTATCTATCTATAAAGGCCTCTCTACATAGTCCTGGCTGTCCTGGAACTCACTATGTAGAACAGGTTGGCCTTGAACTCACAAAGATCCAATTGGCTCTGCCTCCAGAGTGCTAGCTAGGATTAGAAGTGTGCACCACCACAACCTGAAAGATTTATATTAATTAACTAATTAATTAATTGTTTGTTTGTTTGTTTGTTTGTTTTTGTTTTCTGAGACAGGGTTTCTCTGTGTAGTTTTGGTGCCTGTCCTGGATCTTGCTCTGTAGACCAGGCTGGCCTCAAACTCACAGAGATCCTCCTGACTCTGCTTCCTGAGTGCTGAGATTAAAGGCATGTGCCATCACCACCTGGCTCTTATATTATTTTTAATTATGTGTGTGTGTGTGTGTGTGTGTGTGTGTGTGTGTGTGTGTGTGTATGAGTGAGTGCTAGTTCCTGGGAAAGCCAGGGGCATCAGGTCCCCTGGAGCTGGAGTTACAGTTCCAGGCAGTTATGAGCCAGCTACCTGATGTGGGTGCTGAGATCCAACTCAGGTCCTCTGTAAGGACAGCAAGGTTTCTTAATCACAAAGCTATCTCTCTAGCTCCAACTGAAGGTATATTTTTTTTAAGAAAAAAATGTAGAAACATGAATTTTTCTTATTATGTTAATAATATCTATTCTTTTTAGAATATACAAAAAATTGCAAACAAAATCATCTATAATTCTGCTATTTTTTTACCACTATATCCTTCCAATATATTTTACATACACACACACACATACACACTTTTCTTATAACTGTGGGATCATCAGTCATTCTTGGTGGCACAGGCCTGTAAACCTATCTACTAGGGAGGCTGAAGAAAGAGGACTGATTACAAGTTTAAGGCCTGCCTGGGCTGTAGAGTGAGTTCAAGGCCAGCCTAAGTCAGTAAGACACTGCCTAAAAGTTCAAAGTAAAAAGAGGGCTGGTGATACAGTTTAGTAATTTGCAATACCCCGGGTTCAATCCCCAGTACTGAAAAAGAGAAGGGGAAGGAAGGAAGGAAGGGAGGAGACAGGGAGAGAGAGAGGGAGGGAAGGAGGAAGGAAGGATCAGGGAAAGGCAGATATCACAACAACAGACAGGGTAATGGTGGTCGGAGCTGCAATTCCAGCACTCAGGAGTTGGTGGTAGGAGGAGCTGTTGTTCAAAGCTAGCCTGGACTAAACAGTTTTCAAGGCCAGCCTGAGCTACAAAGTGAGACCCTCTAAAAAAAAAAAAAAAAAAAAAAAAAAGGAACCAAGGGCTGAAGATAGAGCTCAGTGGCAGAGTGCTTGCCTAGCCCATCCAAGACTCTACCATTGATTTCTGGCACCAACAGACAAACCAAAGCATAACAAAATCAACAAGAGATTCTTCTGTGTAATGTCGTGAAGAATTCCCCATGTTGTTAATGTTTTACGTCATTTTCACCGCTCTGCAATGTTCCATGGCTTATATTTCCCTCCTCTCTTACTGGACACTCAGGCTGTTTCTAGTGGTTTCCAACATCGTAAGAGTGCTGGGATAAACTCTGTGGCTTCTAATCACGAACGTGACATTTAATGTTATTTTATTGGCATGTCTTCTGCAAGGGGGAGGGTCCTAGATGGACATCTGCGGCAAATTCCTGCAGTGAAGCATGTGTCGGTGGCTCCCCACTCAGGACCCCAAGATTTAATCACCTCTGTGGGTTGGATCTTAAACCCTACTCCCTGTGCTTCAGGCGTTCTGATGATGGATTTGGGAATCAACTCTGGGGCCTCCTGACTGAGCCCCATACCTAGCCTCTGTGCTTCTAGATCTTGCAGGCGTACTGTTTCATTTTGGAGAAACTGCTGGAGAACGAGGAAACGCAAATCAATGGCTTCTGTATTGTCGAGAACTTTAAGGGTTTCACCATGCAGCAGGCAGCGGGGCTCCGCCCCTCAGATCTCAAGAAGATGGTGGACATGCTCCAGGTGAGACCTTGGAACTGGTCCTGTAGGAACCTTTCACAGGCAGGGAGGCTTGGCCTGGTTTCCCAGTTTCCCGGTGCAGAAAGGGACCTGAGGGGTTGGCAATCTAGTGTCATACAGAGCATGACAGCTGTCATCTCAGCCACAAACACTTGCATGGTGATTGAGTGTGTTAAGTACATGGGAATGATTTCATTGACTCCTTGAGAGGGTTCTCATCCACATCTTGGGCTTCATCTCACAAACCTGGAAACTGAGGCTCAGAGGTTAAATGACTTTGCAAGGTCACTCACAGATAAAGTGGCAGAGGCTGGATTTGACTCTATATGAGTGATCCTGGAACCTTAGGCTGTCTGCCTCTTTTTGCTTGTGAGTTTATCCTGAGGAAAGGATATTTCTAGCCCCCTTCTGATTCCTTTATAGACAGATAGCCCCCAGTCTCTTCTTTGAGCTACCTTATATTTGCCCTACATGTATTGGGAAAGAGGAGGTTGGAGATATGGGTATGGCAGTTGCTGAAGGGCAGAGGCATGACAAGGATGTCCTTATGGTCTGTAATGGTTTGTGGTCTACTCAGTGGACAAGTGGTTTGATAAAACCTCAATCGCCCCGGCTGGGGATACTGTTCTGTCCCCAGCACTGGCCACTGTGGCACATGTCTGTACTTCTAGTGCTCAGAAGGAAGAGGTGGGAAGATCGGAAGGTCAAGGTCATAACTCAACTATGTCATAAGGTCTGCTTTGGACACATGAGACCCTTTCTCACAAAACCAACATAATAATACCAACACACACACACACACACACACACACACACACACACACACACACACATACACACTTATACACACACACCAAATACCAACACACAAACACGGAACACACCCACACCCCAAACACACAATCACCAAATAACCAAGCAAACATACCACTTCATCCTTTTTTTTTTTTTTTAAATTTATTTCTAGGGTTTCATTTCTGTCTCTGTTTTATATCATGGGATGGCTTTAGGTTGTGTAACTTGCAGAGTTTCCTCCCTACACCTTAGAGCCAAAGTGAAGTCAAGGTTCTCTGGCGGCTGGCCCTGGGATGGGCTATCCTCCAGGGCAACATGTGATTGATGTTGGACAAGTCAGTCCTCACTCCATGGGGAGAGGCTGTGTCTGTCTGTGCATGTGTGTGAGAGCATGTGTGTGTGTGTTGGTAAGTAGGAGCCTCTGAGACCACCGGGGCAATGGGGTGGGGGGATCTCTCTCTGTCACTACAGGACTCATTCCCAGCCAGGTTCAAAGCTATCCACTTCATCCACCAACCATGGTACTTCACCACCACCTATAACGTGGTCAAGCCCTTCTTGAAGAACAAGTTGCTACAGAGGGTGAGTTCACGGCTGCCTCCTGAGCCTTCCTCAGACACTGCACACTGGTCCCAAGTTGAGGTGGACAACCCTGACAGCCCCACATGGAGGACTGTCGAGAAAGACATCTCCAGGCAAAGACGTCACGCAGAGACTCTGTCCTTCCCTCCTGCCTCTTCCTCCCACTCAGTTGTCCTGCTCACTTTCCTGCAGGTCTTTGTTCACGGAGATGACCTGGATGACTTCTTCCAGGAGATTGATGAGAGCATCTTGCCCGCTGACTTTGGGGGTACACTGCCCAAGTATGACGGCAAGGTGGTTGCGGAGCAGCTCTTTGGCCCCCGGGTCGAAGTTGAGAATACAGCCTTGTGAGGAGACGCCCTGCCATGTGACCTGTTAGCATCCTAGCCCGCCCTCAGCTTTCCTGAACCCGAGACTGGGAACAGGAATGCCTGAGGTGACTGTGGTTTCCCCAGACTTTGCTAGGTTTAGGAGAGCTTGAGTGGCACCTCATCCCAAACTGACATAGAAGGTAGTGAGGCAAGGGGATGCCTTTAAACAGGAGACTTGTGAGGCAGTTATAGTCCCACCCGCCTCTGCAGTTATAGGGCAGTGACCTTGCGAGGAGTTGGATTTCAAAGACTAATTAGACTTCTCCGTGATTTCCTTTGTAATCGCTTTGATACTTAGGGTTTGCAAGGCGGAGTTGAAAGCCCACTCACATTCTGTAAAACGAAGAAGGGGAGGAGGGCTTGATGCTCTAATGATTTGACAAACACAGCAGCTGTAGGCAGTTAAGGGGTTTCCCACGCAGAATTGCAGGGAGGGAGCAGCTTGCATTTGGGATGAACAGTTGCATTTGGGGTGACCTGCTGCTGAGTGACCTAGGCACTAAGAGCTTTGCATCTTTCCAGGGTGGAGATGGTGTCCCTTCCTCTCCACCTATCTTAGGTGGGGTCCTCGGGGTGGGTCCCCCTTTACTAGACGTTCTTTGCCTGGTTGGATGGGTTTGACTTAAATTCATATTTGATATCTTCTCTGAACACTTAGTCCTCGACAGACAAATAAAGTCATTCTTTGTCTTGTGTCAAGCTCTTTCGTGATGAACTTATGGCTTATTTAGGGTTTCTATGGCTGTGATAAAACAGTGACCCAAAGCGACTTGGGGAGGAAAGGGTTTATTTCATCTTAAGAGTTTGTAGTCCATCAACCAGGGGAGGCAGGGCAGGAACTCAGGGCAGGAACTGGAGCAAAGGGCATAGAGGAGTGCAGCTCACTGGCTTGCTCCTGGTGACTTGATCAGCCTGCATTCTTACAGCACCCAGGACCACCAGCCAAGTGTGGCACCACCCACAGGGGGCTGGGTCCCTCCCACATCAGTCATCAATCAAAATGGGCCCCACAGGCCAATCTGGTGGGGCATTTTCTCAACTGAGGTTTCCTCTTCCAAAAAGACTCTAGTTTGTGTCGAGTTGATATGAAACAAGTTGTTGGCACAGCTTACATTTCCCAAGTCTGTGTGTTTTGACAAATACAAATGTTTTCCTCCTATGGAGCTGGCTTCCACAAGTGCACAGTGATTTTTGAGCGCTCATTTTTTTTTGTAACTGAGACTTCCTGTCAGAGCCTCCTCTGCTTGCTGGGCACGTGATTTCTTCTTTGGCCGGCACTGCCTCATGGGGTATGGGGCTCCTAAGTGTTGATTGCTCCTTCTTCCAAGATGAGCCCCTGCTTTCCAAGCTAGTAGCAGACATTCACTCCTGTGGTCTGGCCAGGGGTGGTGGCCTGAGGTGAGAGCTGACTGGCCTGGTTGATTGCCTGCATACCACCAGGTAAGTAAGAGTCATTAGCTCTTGCCTGTGGGGTCACTGCTTCATTAGGTACATGAAGAATTCTTGGTGCTGTGTAAACAGAAGTTTCTGTCTCTCCAGCAACTCCCAAATACCTGGCAGCTGCTTCCCAAATAATTGACTCGGAGGCTTAATATTACTTACAAATGTTTGGTTGATGGCTCAGGCTTTTTATTAGCTAGCTCTTACATCTTAAATTAATTCATTTCTATTAGTTTATGTAGTGCCACGTGGCTGTGGCATTACCAGTCTGTTGGCATGTTGCTTCTTGGGTGGCTGGCTGGTAGCTACTACAGCAGGAGACTCTTTTTTTTTTTTTTTGGTTTTTTGAGACAGGGTTTCTCTGTGTAGCTTTGCGCCTTTCCTGGAACTCACTCGGTAGCCCAGGCTGGCCTTGAACTCACAGAGATCCGCCTGGCTCTGCCTCCCAAGTGCTGGGATTAAAGGCGTGCGCCACCACCGCCCGGCAGCATGAGACTCTTAATCTCATGGTTGTGGGTTTGGGCCCCATATGTAGGTGGAGGTTTCTGTGTGTTTAGAACCTTTTTAAAGTCTTCTCAGGTCTTATGTGGATCTATACCAGGTGGTGGGTGCCAGTGCTGTCTGTGCACCTATTGTGGGACTTCAACTGTTTCCTGAATTCTGAGGTCAATCCCTTCTGCTTTCACACCTTTGAGAATTTCTCTGACCTGCAAGTTCTCTTTCTTATATTTCAGTGAGGCTGTTATAAATATGAGGTGGTGGCGCACACCTTTAATCCCATCACTCGGGAGGCAGAGCCAGGCGGATATCAGTGAGTTCGAGGCCAGCCTGGTCTACAGAGCGAGATCCAGAACAGGCACCAAAACTACACAGAGAAACCCTATCTCGAAAAACCAATATATATATATATAGTATATATGTATATATACATATGTATGTATATATATGTATAAATGAACACACACATACATGAATATACATCTCTTATTTTCTTTCTTTTTTTTTTTTAAAGACAGGGTCTCACTCTGTAGTCCAAGTTGGCCTTTTACTTGTGGCAATTCTCCTGCCCCAGCCTCCTGTGTTGATATTATAAAATGTACCACTATATGAATTCACTAATTTTTTTTTACATTAAAAAATTATTTATTTGTATTTTATGTATGAGTGCTCCGCATGTATACCTGCATGACAGAAGAGAACATCATATCCTGTTATAGATGGTTGTAAGCCACCATGTTGTTGCTGGGAATTGAACTCAGGACCTCTGGAGGAGCAGCCAGTGCTCTTAAGCCCTGAGCCATCTCTCCAGCCCTTTTTTTTTTCTTTTTTTAAATTTGTGTGTGTGTGTATGTTATGGTGTGGTGTGTGTATTGTGGTGTGGTGTGTGTGCGTGTGTTATGGTGTGGTGTGTATATTGTGGTGTGGTGTGTGTGTGTATGTGTATTATGGTGTGTGTGTGTGTGTGTGTGTGTGTTATGGTGTGGTGTGTGTGTATGTATGTGTATTATGGTGTGTGTGTGTGTGTGTGTGTGTGTTATGGTGTGGTGTGTGTATTGTGGTGTGGTGTGTGTGTATGTATGTGTATTATGGTGTGTGTATGTGTATTATGGTGTGTGTGTGTGTGTGTGTGTGTGTGTGTGTGTTATGGTGTGGTGTGTGTGTGTGTGTGTTATGGTGTAGTGTGTGTATTGTGGTGTGGTGTGTGTGTGTATGTGTATTATGGTGTGTGTGTGTGTGTGTGTGTGTTATGGTGTGTGTGTGTGTGTGTGTGTGTGTATGTGTATTATGGTGTGTGTGTGTGTGTGTGTGTGTATGTGTATTATGGTGTGTGTGTGTGTGTGTGTGTATGTGTATTATGGTGTGTGTGTGTGTGTGTGTGTTATGGTGTGGTGTGTGTATTGTGGTGTGGTGTGTGTGTATGTTATGGTGTGGTGTGTGTGTGTTATGGTGTAGTGTGTGTATTGTGGTGTGGTGTGTGTGTGTATGTGTATTATGGTGTGTGTGTGCGTGCGTGCGTGTGTTATGGTGTAGTGTGTGTATTATGGTGTGTGTGTGTGTGTGTGCGTGTGTTATGGTGTGGTGTGTGTGTGTGTGTGTGTATGTATGTGTATTATGGTGTGTGTGTGTGTGTGTGTGTATGTGTGTTATGGTGTGTGTGTGCGCGTGCGTGCGTGTGTTATGGTGTGGTGTGTGTATTGTGGTGTGGTGTGTGTGTATGTATGTGTATTATGGTGTGTGTGTGTGCGCGTGCGTGCGTGTGTTATGGTGTGGTGTGTGTATTGTGGTGTGTGTGTGTGTATGTATGTGTATTATGGTGTGTGTGTGTGTGTGTGCGTGCGTGTGTTATGGTGTGTGTGTGCGCGTGCGTGCGTGTGTTATGGTGTAGTGTGTGTATTATGGTGTGTGTGTGTGTGTGTGTGCGCGTGCGTGCGTGTGTTATGGTGTAGTGTGTGTATTATGGTGTGTGTGCGCGTGCGTGTGTTATGGTGTGTGTGTGCACGTGCGTGCGTGTGTTATGGTGTAGTGTGTGTATTATGGTGTGTGTGTGTGTGTGTGTGTGTGCGCGTGCGTGCGTGTGTTATGGTGTAGTGTGTGTATTATGGTGTGTGTGCGCGTGCGTGCGTGTGTTATGGTGTGGTGTGTGTGTGTGTGTGTGTGTATGTATGTGTATTATGGTGTGTGTGTGTGTGTGTGCGCGCGTGCGTGCGTGTGTTATGGTGTGGTGTGTGTGTGTGTGTGTGCGTGCGTGTGTTATGGTGTAGTACGTGTGTTATGGTGTAGTGTGTGTATTATGGTGTGTGTGCGCGTGCGTGTGTTATGGTGTGTGTGCGCGTGCGTGCGTGTGTTATGGCGTGTGTGTGTGTGTGCGCGTGCGTGCGTGTGTTATGGTGTAGTACGTGTGTTATGGTGTGTGTGTGTGTGTATGTATGTGTATTATGGTGTGTGTGTGTGTGTGTGCGCGTGCGTGCGTGTGTTATGGTGTGGTGTGTGTGTGTGTGTGCGTGCGTGTGTTATGGTGTAGTGTGTGTATTATGGTGTGTGTGCGCGTGCGTGTGTTATGGTGTGTGTGCGCGTGCGTGCGTGTGTTTTGGTGTGTGTGTGTGTGCGTGCGTGTGTTATGGTGTAGTACGTGTGTTATGGTGTGTGTGTGTGTGCGTGTGTTATGGTGTAGTACGTGTGTGTGTGTGCGTGTGTTATGGTGTGTGTGTGTGTGTGTGCGTGCGTGTGTTATGGTGTGTGTGTGTGTGTGTGTGTATGTATGTGTATTATGGTGTGTGTGTGCGTGCGTGTGTTATGGTGTAGTGTGTGTATTATGGTGTGTGTACGTGCGTGTGTTATGGTGTGTGTGTGCGTGTGTGTGCGTGTGTGTGTGTGTGTGTGTATGTGTATTATGGTGTGTGTGTGCGTGCGTGTGTTATGGTGTAGTGTGTGTATTATGGTGTGTGTGTGTGTGCGTGCGTGTGTTATGGTGTGTGTGCGCGTGCGTGCGTGTGTTATGGTGTGTGTGTGTGTGCGTGCGTGTGTTATGGTGTAGTGCGTGTGTTATGGTGTGTGTGCGTGTGTGTGCGTGTGTTATGGTGTAGTGCGTGTGTGCGTGTGTGTGTGTGTGCGTGCGTGTGTTATGGTGTGTGTGTGTGTGTGCGTGCGTGTGTTATGGTGTGTGTGTGCGTGCGTGTGTTATGGTGTGTGTGTGTGTGTGTGTGTGCGTGTGTTATGGTGTGCGCGTGCGTGCGTGTGTTATGGTGTGTGTGTGCGCGTGCGTGCGTGTGTTATGGTGTGTGTGTGTGCGTGCGTGTGTTATGGTGTGTGTGTGTGTGCGTGCGTGTGTTATGGTGTGTGTGTGTGTGCGTGCGTGTGTTATGGTGTGTGTGTGTGTGTGCGTGCGTGTGTTATGGTGTGTGTGTGTGCGTGCGTGTGTTATGGTGTGTGTGTGTGTGCGTGCGTGTGTTATGGTGTGTGTGCGCGTGCGTGTGTTATGGTGTGTGCGCGTGTGTGCGTGTGTTATGGTGTGTGTGTGTGTGTGTGCGTGTGTTATGGTGTGTGTGTGCGCGTGTGCGTGTGTTATGGTGTGTGTGTGTGCGCGTGCGTGCGTGTGTTATGGTGTGTGTGTGCGCGTGCGTGCGTGTGTTATGGTGTGTGCGCGTGCGTGCGTGTGTTATGGTGTGTGTGCGTGCGTGTGTTATGGTGTGTGTGCGCGTGCGTGCGTGTGTTATGGTGTGTGTGCGTGTGTGTGTGTGTGTGCGTGCGTGTGTTACGGTGTGGTGTGCCTGTGGAGATTAGAGAACCATTTGTCAGTTCTCTCATTGTACCGTATGTGTCCTGGGGATTGAACTCAGATTGTCAAGTTGTGTGGCAAACTCTTTACCCTACGACCCGTCTGTCTCACCAAACGTGCACCGATTTCTTACATCTTTCCATGCCAAGGTTTGCAGTTCTTTACCTGAGACGTTTCCTCCTTTGTGGCATTCACAGTCAACAGTCTTTACACAGGACTTCTGAGCTGGAGGAGGAATCAGCAAATTATTGTTACTGTGGCCAGGAGGGGAAAGGCTGGCCAGGGACGACTTTCCCCAAATTTCTTTTAGCCGCAGTTTAAAAGCTGAAGCGCTCTTTTCAAACTAAATCTGACATGGAACTTTGGTATGGAATCCTAACCCTGAGGGACCTCTTCAGACCCTCTGGAGCTGAAGGCATTTCAAGAATGAGAACATTGCAATTATGTCCAGGGGGTGTCAGGCCAGGTGCATGACAATTGGGACCAACATTTGTCAAGGTGGGAAGGACAAGATGGCGACTCTTCTAAAGAGGGAGTAGTTTTGAGGGAACCAGTATTTGGCTGAGTAAAAGACTTCACTTTTCTTTCTTTCTTTTCTTTTCTTTTTTTTTTTGGATTTATTTATTGTGTATACAGTGTTCTGTCTGTCTGTATGCTTGCAGGCCAGAAGAGGGCACCAGATCTCATTACAGGTGGTTGTGAGCCACCATGTGGTTGCTGGGAATTCAACTTGGGCCTCTGGAAGAACAGTTAGTCCTCTAACCTCTGAGCCCTCTCTCCAGCCCTCTTCTTCTTCTTCTTCTTTTTTTTTTTTTTTTTTTTTTTTTTTTTTTTTTTTTTTTTTTTTTTGAGACAGGGTCTTTCTGTGTATTCCTGGCTGTCCTGGAACTCATTTTGTAGACCAGCCTAGCCTCGAACTCCCAAGTGCTGGGACTAAAGGTACATGCCACGTGCCTGGCTATTTTCATTTCCTAGCTACTTATTTAATTTGCATGTGTACTTGCCTGTGCATACATATGTAGAGGTCAGAGGTCCATGTTGAGTGTCCTCCTCTATTGCTGACCATCTTATTTTTTTGAGGCAGGGGGCCTTGCTGAACCTGGAACGTATTATTTCAGCTAGCCTGGCTGGCCAGCAAGTTCCAGGGATCCTTCTGTGCCTCCACCCCTCCTCCCTCCCCCCCCCCCCCCCCCCAGCTCTGGGATTACAGGAATGCACCACCACGCCCATCAAGGGTGCTGGACTTCCTGACTCAGGTCTTTATTATTCATATTCCTATGGCTTGGTCAGTTTGATCAGCCTGCTTTCTTATAGCACCCGGGGCCACCAGCCCTGCAGGGGTGGGGTGGCACCACCCACAGTGAACTGGGTCTCCCTCATCATCCACTGGTCAAGAAAATGGCCCACAGGCTTGCCTACAGGCCAGACTGGTGGGGGCATTTTCTCAATTGAGGTTCCCTCTTCTAAGAGGACTCTACTTTGTGTCAAGTTGACATAAAACTGGCCAGGACCGCTTACATTTCCCAAATCTGCGTGCTTTGACAAATACAAATGCTCTCCTCCTGTGGAGCTGGCTTCCACAAATACGTAGTGATTTTTTGATTGTGTATGAGAATTCCTGTTAGAGCGTCTGCCTGCTGAGCACGTGGCTTCCTCAGAGGGCAGGACTGTATCTTCTGAACATGGGGCCACTGCCCACCGCGTTCTCTCCCCGACTCTGGGAAATGAGTAATTTTTTTTTGTTTTCAAGTTATACTTCTGAGGTGTGGTGGCTTGTACCTTTAATCCTAGAGCTCTAGGGCAGAAGCAGGGGCCAGCCTGGTCTACATAGTAAGTTCCAGGCCAGCCAAGGCTACCTAGTAACACACACACACACACACACACACACACACACACACACACACTTCACTTCTAATTGTTTTTCTAGCATTACATTACAAGCCCGAGAGGTCAGTGGCTGGTAGTGTTGGTTGACTCCTATCTCTTTCCCGGGTCCCCAGTTGCCAGCAGCCCTCCTCTGTGCAGCTCAGGCTTGCTGATTTGTGGTAGCCCCAACTTGATAAATAAGGATAGGGAGAACATTGCAGGCAGATTCTGGCCAGGACGCTCTCAGGGCAACCTTGGCTCTTACTCGAGCCCCAAGAGGATGCTGGAATCCATCTGAAGTCAGTAAGGCAAGGACCTCAGCTCAGGGGTCATCCTAACAAGAGAACCCAGTGGCTTTTTGTGGGAGAAGCCGTAGAATTGAGATCCTGCTTTGTGTATCCACACTGCCCCCTGCTGGCCTGGCCTCAGCATAGCCTGAGGACATGGCCAGGAAAGGTGGTGGTGATGGGCGCTGGGGCTGCCAGCTAGCCTTGTCTGGGAAAGGATTGCCATGAGGAGAACATGTGGGGAGACCTCGAATGTTAAAATCTGACTTTTTCAGCCTTGTAAGATAGGAGCCCTCCCCTATATCTGTGATTCGGCAAGTGTCCCACCCTCCTGCACTAATGAGATACAGGAAGAACAATAAAATACTCTTGAAAGCCACAGGAATTAGGACAAAGAGCCATGAGTTTTATGACAACCATTTGGTCTATATAATAGCATCCTTCTGGACATCTGTCAGGAAGCAGGGATTTGGCCACAAACTGGTTGGAGCAGGATATGGGCTGGAAGATTACAGCTGTGTATTTCTGCCCTCCTTGTGTGTGAACCTTCAAAGAATTTGGACAGCAGATTTTGAAGGCCACTCATCGAGGTGTGGGTGGAGAGAGAGTCCTCGCTTCAGTGACTCCGAATTGAGTTGGCTATTGCCTGGAGCCTAGAGTCACTGGGTTACCCTATAGGAGACCAGTCTAGCCTGTTCTGACTCAGTCTCCTGGAAAAAGCATGTGCTTCTATCTTATGTCAAGCCAGCTAGCGGAAGAGATGGAGATGTACCAAGAGGGCAGATTGGACCGCTCTGCTTCTAATTTTCAGGGCGGGGGAGCACAGCTCCGATTCTGAGGAAAATCAGTAAACTGGACTGGAAGCTCGCAGGCTCCCCTGAAACTTGCAGAATCTCCATTCAAGGGGGGTACTCCAAGGAAGTCAGCATTGCTCTGTTGGGGAGCCTGCCAGGACTGCAGAATCTGAGGCTCCACTCAGACTTACTGAGTCAGAACCTGCATTTTAAACAAGACTTCTAGGGATTGCACACTTAAGAACCCATCAAAGTTCACAACGCAGCAGCTTTTAACCTCTGCCCGATAGGATCCTCTGGGGAATGGGGAGAACTCTGGCTTGGGCCCAGCACCAGCCCAGTTTATTTATTTATTTATTTATTTTAAACACGGGAACTTGTGTAGTCCAGACTAGCTTTAGAGTTGTTATATGGCTGAAGAAGACCTTAAACTCCAGCTCCTCCTGCCTCTATATCCCAAGTACTACAGACAGACACTGGAGTGCCTGATTATGTGGTGCTGGAGATTGAACCCAGGACTTTGTGTGAGCTACATTCCCAACCCTGCGAAGGTTCCAATATGCTTGGTCTGACCTACCAGCTAGTCACTGACATGTTTCCAAGCTCCACAGTGCCTTGGGTGGAACTGGCCTTGCCAGCAGGCCAGTACATGTGGGTAAACCTGTTATAGTCTGGGGGTCTTAATCCAGTTAGTTTTCTCTGCCAGTTACAGAGCTGAAAGGCAGGAAGAAAGTCTGGAGAGAGACAGGCAGCAGAGGAGAAATCTCAAACACAGCGAACAGGAACAGACAGCTGAAGAAAGGCGTTTATTACAGGTCAGGAAACACACCCAGAGCAAACCCACCCAGACAAAGACCCTCTGCAAAGCAGTGCGGTGGGGGGGGGGGGGGGGGGATGGGGAAGCTCCGGAAGCCAAAAAAATCTCTTCTTGGGGGCTGGAGATTTTTAGGTCTCTGAAGAGTTTCCTCTCCTGATTGAAGAAGAAGAAAGAAGCTTGAAGAAACATGGGATGGTGACTGGCCCACAACTGTTGTGTGCCATGTCTCGATAAAGCCTGGAATTTGCTCGGCAGTGGGCGCACGCCTTTAATCCCAGCACTCGGGAGGCAGAGGCAGGCGGATCTCCGTGAGTTCGAGGCCAGCCTGGGCTACAGAGTGAGTTCCAGGAGAGGCTCCAAAGATACACAGAGAAACCCTGACTCAACAAACAAACAAACAAACAAACAAACAAACAAACAAACAAACAAGCCTGGAATTTATTGAGCCAGTCCATCAGCTGGAGACCTGTTGGTGGGAGAAAAGGTCAGGCTTTTGTCTCAAGTCAGGAGCGGGGAGGAACCTCAAGTCTGCCTTGTGGTTTCTCCATGTGACTGTACAAAGAAGGGAAAGTGTGGGACTGGGGTTTGATGGCGTCCATCTGCAGTTCCTCAGTTTCTCCAAGCCTGGGAATGTTCTGGTAATTACATACCCAGGCTTGTCTCTACTTTGCCCTTGGACCTCTCAGTTTTAGATGCTCTGGTATGGAGCTGGATCATGGGAAATGTCAAGCTCTACACTGTCCTGGGAAAACCAGGTGGACCAAGCTAAAAACCACTGTTAAAAATAACACAGAAAATGAGGCTGGAGAGATGGCTCAGTGGTCAAGACCTCTGGCTGCTCTTCCAGAGGACCCGGGTTCAATTCTCAGCACCCACATGGTGGCTCACACCTGCCTGTAACTCCAGTTCCAGGGCTTCCGACACCCTCACACAGAGATACATGCAGGCAAAACACTAACAATCATAAAATTAAAAAAAAAATCAACATGGAAACTACGAAAAATATTACTTGAGCCTTTCAACTGCCATGTATTTATCTGCCAGGGTTTCACTATGTACCCCATTCTGGGCTTAAACTCAGCAGTCCTGTTTCAGCCCCCTGAGCTCTGGAATTAAAGGCATGTGCCACACCACCAAGATGTAGGCATTGTTTTTCTTATCCAGTAGAAACATTAAAATATAACATTAATTCCTGCTTAACGTCAAAGGGCTAGGAAGTGGCTAGCACGGGACTCTGCCTCCGAATCCTGTTGACTTTGTTACTGCCCGTGCTTAGGCTCGGCTGTTGGCCTTAATTAATGTATCCATTATAATCT